>NC_134779.1:23245430-23255430 GCF_046742065.1 Oratosquilla oratoria | reverse complement strand
CAGTGAGAGTCCCCCGCATATTGATCAGTTCCAAGACGGGATGGAGGAAAACCTTAAGATATTAGATTGATTTGATGGAAAAACTTGCATTACCATATGTGAGTTTTGATCAAAAGTTATTTTGTACAGGGTGAGGCATACGTGCTGTATATATATAAATGTATGTATATACGTATATATGTATATATGTATATATGTACATGTATATATATATGTACATGTATATGTTTATGTGTATGTATAGGTATAGGTATATGTGCATGATGATGATGATGACGATGATGATGATGATGATGATGATGATGATGATGATGATGATGATGATGATGATGATGATGATGATGATGATGATGATGATGATGATGATGATGATGATGATGATGATGATGTTGTTGTTGTTGTTGTTGCCGTTGCCGTTGTTGTTGTTGTTGGTGGTGGTGGTTGTGATAATGATAATGATGAGATGGTTAAACGTCACAAACTCATCCCTGTCGGTAGGCTAGGACGGTGCCCCTTACAGAAGACTTTGTAACTCGGAATTTAAAGAAACATACCTTTAGTTCAACTTCGCCGGCGGCAGGGTTCGAACCGTAATCCCCTCGAGCTTCCGTAAGTAACGACGTCATAACTCGTTCAGCCAGGGAATTAGTTTGGGTTCAAACCCTGATTCTGAAGTGGGTCTGGATCAGGTAAGGCCTTGTTCATCTTGGGGGGACCTCGCAGTAATGGCTATAAACTGGACAAATTTAGATTTAAAAAAGAAATAGGCAAGAATTGGTTTACTAATAGGGTGGTCGACGAATGGAATGAACTTGGTAACCATGTAGTAAGCGCTGAAACTATCAGTTGTTTTAAGAAGCGATTAGACAACTTTATGGATGGGGATGACAGGTGGTGATGGATACGGAGCTGCCTAGTGTAGGCCTTGTGGTCTTTTGCAGTCTCCTTCATTCTTATGTTCTTATGTTCTTATGATTCATATGACTATGATAGTTTTAATTTATGCTTAAACAGGATCTCTCTAATACGTCCATGTACTAAAGGAACGGGGTAAGGTTTGTTCTCTTTTGAACACCGTTTCCCAACCTGGGGGTGCTGAAAGCAATTATAGGTGCTGAGAAGTGATACACACAAAAATCACATTGATATATGTATCATTGATTACCCAGTTGTGCATATTTGGCTTTTTCCATGCTATCTTATTTTTCTGAAGTGTTCTTATTTCTTCTACAAACAATATCGTCAATTTGTTTCAGTTCTAAGGAATCAAGAAAATAAATCATCAAGCAGTACGCTTTACTTTCTTTTATCCTTTTAATAACAAGATAAGGGTGCTGGATTGTTTAGACATGATAACAGAGGGTGCTATGGTCGGAAAAGGTTGGCAAACGCTGTTTTAGAAGTTGCAATACATGCGCGTGTTCATCTCATTGGTGCTGTAATGAACAGAGGCGTTCATTTGCTTGTTCGTTTTATTTTTACTTTTTTTTCAGCAATTCTTTGACGGTTAGTTTTATCATTAGGCTCCCTTGTTGCTGTTGTTATTGTTATTGTTATTATTATTGTTATTATCGTTGTCGTTGTTATCATTATTAATATTGTCATTGTTATAATTATTATTGTTATTATTATAATTATTATTATGATTATTATTATTATTGTTATTATTAATATTAATATTATTATTATTATCATTATTATTATTATTATTATTATTATTATTATTATTATTATTATTATTATTATTATTATTATTATTAATCATTATTACTATTATTATTATTATTGTTATGATTATTATTAGTTATCATTATTATTAGTCATTACTTATTATTATCATTATTATTATTTATTGTTATTATTATTGACTTCTTGTTTTTGAGTTTTGTAAACCTTAAAATACGTCTTTTTATTAACTCCATACCTTGCCCTTAGTATGTATGGATCTATGTTTGAAATGTTATCATCAAACTCAGGTTAATTCTGGGGATGATGCTGATGATAATGTTAACGATGGTGACAATAATGACGATAGTGATAATGATGATGGTTCGCATAATTACTTTGTACAGAAAATCATCTCTGTTTTGAAAGCTTTCTCTTTTTTTCTCTTTTTTTCTCTATTTTTAGCTTCATCGGTTTATATTCACTTTTCGTTCACAAAATTATCTTTCAGAGATGTTGCATGTTCCTCGAATTAAAAAAAAAAATCCTACTCGTTTGCATACAAATTTCTTTTTCTTTATATCATTAATTATTTTCTTCTTCCTATTCTACTTTTCATCTTTCTTTTCCTCTAATGTACTTAGTCCTATTATTCTTCCTCCTTTTCCTCCACCTTCTCCTCCTCTTCCTCCTCTTCCTTTTAATCTTCTCACTGATGTACCCACTCTTTCTAGACAGTGGTAATTTATTAAAATTATCAAAAAGCGTCTTTACAGATAATATCTAGTGACTATTGAAACAATTGGTTGTTTTAAGAAAAGATGAAATAAATTTAAAGGGATGACAGGTGGTAGGAGACATGGAACTACCTAGTGTAGGGCTTATAGTACCTTACAGTCTCCTCCATTCATATTTTCTTATGTTCTCATGATTCTTGTGAATAACAGGTGAATTCATTCAGCTCAATATACCCACCTCCACTTGACGAAAATATTTTATGCCAATCTCAGTCATCTTCATATTCATGTTTCATTTCTCTATTTGTCCCCTTATTATCGCCTCCCTCTCTCTTTCCCCTTTCTTTCCTTATTTCTTTGTCCTTCCCCCCCCCTCGTGACCCGTCTCTTTGCATAATGCATAACAGAAGACACAAAAGACTTTACGCCCCTTCTTCCCTTAGCTGGGTAAACAGAACCTCTAAATACTTTTGCAAAGATACAATTTCGTTGGCAAATAGCCCGTTTACTGCAGCGGGACTAATGCATTGTAAAGCGCATCATATAGACTCTTTAACAATATTTGTATATGAATCGTTCAATTCACGAAAGGGGGGGATGGAGACGAAAACGACGATCCTCCTGTTTCATTATGAGCGAAGTACGTACAAGTAGGAAGGTCCTCCTTACAATTTATGTAAACACACAGACTTGTTTCAGACACATTGAATAAATGACTGCCCCGTGAGGGAATCGAACTGGGGACCCTAATATTTCTGGACCCCAAACGGAAGTCGTATATTCACTCTGTCTGAAACATGTGTATATTTGTTGGTGGGGAACATTTTTGTCGATGAAATGAAGAATGCAGTAACTTGGCCGTTCGATCATTCGTGAAATATCAAATCAAGCATTAATGTATTTCAAACATAAACCTATGATTGATTACCTATACGTACATCATATGCTCATGAAGGTGTGTATATGTACACACACACACACATACACACATATATATACGTGTATATATACATATATATATATATATATATATATATATATGTATGTGTATATATATCTATATATCTATATATATATATATATGTATGTATATATATACATATATATATACATATATACATATATATACATACATATATATATATCTATATATATATATATATATATTGCAAGCAATCACATCACCGTGATACGAATATGTAAAATAACCACAGGAGAAGAGAAACTTGTAAACAGGAAGTACTTTCGTATATTACATCTGAAGATGTAATATACGAAAGTACTTCCTGTCTACAAGTTTCTCTTCTCCTGTGGCTATTTTGCATATATATATATATGTATATATATGTATATATATACATATATATATATATATATATATATATATATATATATATATATACATATGTTATGAATTGATGAACTGATCAGCCATACAGGAATACATACATATTCGTACATACACACACATAAACGCACATACATACATACATACATACATACACACACATATACATGGCAACATACATATATACATACATGCATACATACATACACACATACATACATACATACATACATACATACATACATACATACATACATACATACATACATACATACATACATACATACATATATACATACATACGCACATTCATGCGTGCATATATACACATATACATACATATGTACATACATACACATATATACATGCAAATATTAGTTTAAACATACATACATACATACATACATACATACATACATACATACATACATACATACATACATACATACATACATACATACATACATACATACATACACGCATTCATACGTGCATATATACACACATACATACAGACATATATACACACATACATAAAAACATACATACACACATATACATGCAAACATTAGTTTAAACTGCCCCCTTTAAGGCTGATATATCTGATTTAAATAAAACCAATGTTTTATTGAACTTGCGTATCAGAATTTGTTGGAATGATGTTTGCCAATTGGGAGAATATAGCCCTGACAAAGTGTCTTTTACGATTCGTTGGATATATGTAATCGTCAGAATAAAACTCGACTTTTGCATTTAGTGTATATTTCCGTTTTTATGTTTTCTGGGATTGATCACATTTGCCATTTCCTTGTATCGAAGTTATTCGCGTTTTTTTCTCTCTCTCTTTTTCTCGCTCTCTCGGTTCCTATCTCCCTCTCTCTCTTTCTCTCTCTCTTTCTCTCTCTCTCACTCTCTCTCTCTCTCTCTCTCTCTCTCTCTCTCTCTCTCTCTCTATTCTCTCTATCTATCTATCTTTCTCCCTTTCTCTCTCTCCCTCTCCTCCCCCCTCTCTCTCTCTCTCTCTATCTCTCTCTCTCTTTCTCTCTCTCTCTCTCTCTGTCACTCTCTATCTCTCTCTCTCTCTCTCTCTCTCTCTCTCTCTCTCTCTCTCTCTCTCTCTCTCTCTCTCTCTCTCTCTCTCTCTCTCTCTCTCTCTCTCTCTCTCTCCCTCCCTCCTTATCCCCTCCCTAGCTCTTTCCCTCCCTCCTCTCTCTCTCTCTCTCTCTCTCTCTCTCTCTCTCTCTCTCTCTCTCTCTCTCTTCCTCTCTTCTAAATCAATGAGTGGCTCCCTCTCCCTCATTCCTTCCCCCTTCCCACCCTTCTCTTTCTCTTTGCTTTTGCTCTTTCTTCTCTTCTTCCCCTTTCCCCTCACATTTACTCTTCCTCTTCTTCCTCTTCCCCTTGTTATTCATCTTCCTCTTTTTCGCTTCTCTTTACCGCAACCCTTCTCTCTCCTCCTCCTATTCCTCTTCGTCTTCTTTTTTTTCGTTCCTTTCCCTTTTCGTCTTCCACCTCCTCCTCCTCCTCCTCCTCCTCCTACACCGCTTCCTCCTCCTTTCCTCCCCTCTTCCTCTCCCACTTCCAGCATCATCGCTTCTCTCCACAACTCCCCTTCCTCTTCCTCTTCCCCCTTCCATCTCTTCCTCCTCTTCCTTCTGCCTCCTCCACCTCCTCCTCCTCTTCCTCCTCCACTTCTTCCTCCTCTCCCTCTTCTTCCTTTTTTTTTTTTTTTGTTCCTCATCTTTTGCTTTTGTTTCTCCAGAACTTCATTAATCGTGTTCTCCTGCTAACCTATTTTCTCTCTCTCACTTGCGCTTCTATCGTTTTCTCTTGTTTCTCTCCCCTTTATCCTTATTCTGGAGTATCGGACGCTTATTTCATAAAATCGTTATTTGAGGGATGTTAGTGACGTTTCTACAAGTCAAATAACTCAGCATTCAATTATGGATTAAGACTAGTCTATTCTCTCTCTCTCTCTTTCTCTTTCTATCTCTATCTCTCTCTCTCTCATATCTAGGTCGGATGCTCTCTGTCTGTCTGTCTGTCTGTCTGTCTGTCTGTCTCTCTTTCTCTCACTTTCTGTCTGTCTCTCTGTCTGTCTGTCTATCTGTCTGTCTGTCTGTCTCTCTCTCTCTCTCTCTCTCTTCCTCTGTCTGTCTGTCTCTCTCTCTGTCTTTCTCTCTCTTTTTCTCTCTATCTCTCTCAAAAAAGATCCTTTAACCCTTCATTCTGCTAACCTTCTTGTTGTTATGGATTGTAGTTCACCAACGCTTCTATAGTTGCGGAATCTCTCAGGCTGCGATGCTCCCATCCTTAAATCTCACGACATTACGTTTTCTATGTGATATTGTTCCCAAGGATATAAACCCTGGAGATAGCAGAAGAAATATGTCTCCATTTCATTTTCTCTTCTTTAATCTCTTTCCTTGTACCGGTTACACATTCTCCTATACCTAGGGGAAGGGAGACACTCCTCTCCGACGTATATCCAGTTAGACCAACACACCCTGATACGCAACACCGCCTCCTTTTAACATCTCTTCCCTATACAACTTCTCATCGTTATTCTTTTCCCCCCTCATCAATGACTCCCTTTCTAGTATCTCCCTGGGTCTCTTCCTCTCCCCTCCGCACTCCCTCCCACTCCCTCCCACCTCCATATGGCCCCACAGTCCTCCTCCTTAGTCCTTCCAACAATGGAGTCAAGGATGAGGAGATGGTACTCCAAAAAGGGACAACACAAATTGTTAGTGTATTCATAGAACCGGGTACATCATGGTTGACTGTCGTAATGATGTATGTTTTCGATTTTCTTGGGTTATCTTTTTCGGTCGTATTATGAGCTTAGGGCTGTGTATATAGACACACACGCATACATAAATACATTATATATATATATATATATATATATATATATATATATATATATATATATGTATATGTCAGCCTTTGTGATAATGTTTAGGTTGTGTGGCCTATGAATAATTGTGATAATGCTGTGGTGTTTGCATATATATATATATATATATATATATATATATATAATACATATGTATCTGTATATATATGTACTTATATATACTGTATATATATAAATATATATAATGTGCGTGTGTGTGCGTGTGTGTGTGTGTGTGTGTGTGTGTGTGTGTGTGTGTGTGTGTGTGTGTGTGTGTGTGTGTGTGTGTGTGTGTGTGTGTGTGTGTGTGTGTGTGTGTGTGTGTGTGTGTGTGTGTGTGTGTGTGTGTGTGTGTGTGTGTGTGTGTGTGTGTGTGTGTGTGTGTGTGTGTGTGTGTGTAAGTGTGTGTGTGTGTGTGTGTGTGTGTGTGTGTGTGTGTGTGTGTGTGTGTGTGTGTGTGTGTGTGTGTATGTGTGTGTGTGTGTGTGTGTGTGTGTGTGTGTGTGTGTGTGTGTGTGTGTGTGTGTGTGTGTGTGTGTGTGTGTGTGTGTGTGTGTGTGTGTGTGTGTGTGTGTGTGTGTGTGTGTGCGTGTGTGTGTGTGTGTGTATGCGCGTGTGTGTGTGTAAATGTTCAAATCGTTAGGTTAGATAAAAGTTGAAGATACTTGTGTTCTTTAGCTGTCGTTCGGTGATTTTATTCACATGTTTTTGGAGGGATGGTGAGGGAGGTAGGGAAGGATTTACCTGGAGAATCGCTGCCCGGACACCAACGTGCGAGTTCCTTAAGCAGCAGAATTCTTGGATAAAAAATGTAACCAAGAATAATATAATCATTCATCATAAACAACCCAAAGAGAGAGGCAGAGAAGGAGAGGGAAAGAAGGAGGAAGGGAGGGAGGGAGGGAGAGAGAAATAGAGAGAGAGAGAGAGAGAGAGAGAGAGAGAGAGAGAGAGAGAGAGAGAGAGAGAGAGAGAGAGAGAGAGAGAGAGAGAGAGAGAGAGAGAGAGAGAGAGAGAGAGAGAGAGAGAGAGAGAGAGAGAGAGAGAGAGAGAGAGAGAGAGAAACAGAAAAAGATTGAGAGAGAGAGAGAGAGAGAGAGAGAGAGAGAGAGAGAGAGAGAGAGAGAGAGAGAGAGAGAGAGAGAGAGAGAGAGAGAGAGAGAGAGAGAGAGAGAAACGGCAAAAGAGCGAAGGAGAGAGACAGAGAAAGAGAGAGAGAGAGAGAGAGAGAGAGAGAGAGAGAGAGAGAGAGAGAGAGAGAGAGAGAGAGAGAGAGAGAGAGAGAGAGAGAGAGAGAGAGAGAGAGAGAGAGATAAACAGAAACAGCGAAAGAGCGAGAGAGACAGAGAGAGAGACTGAAGCGTAGGTCGAAACCAAATGTAACACATTACAGACTTATTTATTTATTTATTCATTTATTTATCTACTTATTTATTTATCCATTCAACTTTATTTTATTTTACACATTCTTTTATTCATTTTTCAAACAGGTATCACTTGTCATATTCGGGCCGGTTCTTACTGACTGGCTCGATTCCCAACGGATTGTGAGCTCGTCTCTTCCGCCGGTCATCATCAACAGATCCACATAAGTTGGCGAACGTGTTCCTGAATCTACTTCAGCAGTCGGATATTGGTTAATGAAGTTTGTCTGAACTTGTGGAATTAGTCCGACTACGGGCCTGAATGTGGCTGAAGCCGGCTGTAATCAAACTTTGAGGGATAATGCGTCTCTGTTCATCTCTATCCTGCACCGCGACTTCAGTGGGCCCAAAGTCTGATGTTGTGCTGACTTATGTCTTTCACTGATGTCCATTTTCTCTTGAGACAATTTAGTTTATTATCATCATTATTGTTCTTATTCCTATTCCCATTGTTATTATTTGTATACATATATATATATATATATATATATATATATATATATATATATATATATATATGTGTATTTAGAATATATACGGGCAGGATATTTTTTCTTGTACATACTTCATTGAAAGTGATGGCTAATTGTGCATTTATTATTTTCTAAATGTATTTTTATAAAGAAATAAGATAAGAGGGAGGGAGGTGGATGGAGGGGAGTGGAATATATAGGAAATGGAATGGGTGGGAGTGGTTTCTATGCCTTTTTCTTTGTGGCTACCCCCCCCCATGTAGGGGGAAGGGGCCTTTGGTATATGTATGTATGCATGTAAATGTAATTTTCCAGATGTCCTAATATGGATTATGTTCCTTTGAAAAGAGGTTTATGACTTCACTGTGAGTGGACATGTTTGCTATATCGCGATTTCGGGTTCAAGACCCTTCTTCAGTAGCTGTTAGAAATATTCTATCTGACCAGGATAAGAATAATTCTAGTGTTATGTTGAATTACTTTACTATATATACTTAAATTTCTGTACTTATTCTTTAATGGGGGATGTCACCGGTTACCTGGGAGAGGATACTTGGTAACTCAGGCAGTCACGTACATGTCACGTACATGTCACGTACATGTCACGTACATGTCACGTACTACGGGAACCCTCCGGATTCGCTCCTGTGACGAATTTTAACATAACACCGGAATATTTCTTGTCCTGATCAGGTAGAATATTCCTAACAGCTACTGAAGAAAGGTCTTGAACCCGAAATCGCGATATAGCAAACATGATCACCTACAGTGAAGTCATAAACCTTGTTTCAAAGGAACATAAATCCATAGTAAGACATATGGAAAATAAAATTAAAAAAGATAATAAATGCACAATTAGCCATCACTTTCAATGATGTATATATATATATACACACATATATATATATATATATATATATATATATACATATATACATATATACATATACATATACTCTCGTATATATATGTTTATAATATACATATATATATACACATATATATATACATATATATATATATATACAAATATATATATATATTTTTTTTTTTCTATTTTTTTTTTAAGTATGGTAATATACCGAACAATTATGTTAATGTTGTCTTAGCCTCTTCAATACGGAGACCCCACTTTGCCGAATAACATCATATGAATCTCTCTCTCTCTCTCTCTCTCTCTCTCTCTCTCTCTCTCTCTCTCTCTCTCTCTCTCTCTCTCTCTCTCTCTCTCTCTCTCTCTCTCTCTCTCTCTCTCGCTCTCTCTCTCTCTCTCTCTCTCTCTACTTATCAAATTAGCTCGGCTGATCCGATGACGATACTTGCATATTCCCTTTGTACAAGACCAAAATATTTTTCATTCATGTATAAGCAATAGTATATTATGTATGTACTCGTATACATGTATATACTCGTATGTGTATCTGTGTGTGTATCCATGTGTATATGTGTGCGTA
>NC_134779.1:23235430-23240430 GCF_046742065.1 Oratosquilla oratoria | reverse complement strand
ATCCACAGATCTCTCAATACACCAAGACCCTTTACTCACAACACATTGAAGTTTACGATAAAAAAAATTTGTTCAAAGTCACAAAATGAGGGATTTGTTTTTTCAAAAGGGCTAAGCACTTAATCCTAGTTAATCCTTGACGATTATACTTGGTTTAGAAGGAATCACTGGTTTAGAAGAAATCACTGGGCAGCAGTAAATGGTTAAAAAAAAAAATGAATCACCTCAGTGACTATATAATAACACTGAAACTTAATTCATCCAACAGGGGTGAGTCTATCCTCTTTCATTCCCTTTCACGGATTTTCTGTTCTCTCAAACAATAAAGATTTTGTTGTTGTTGTTGTTGTTGTTGTAAAGGATTGTCACAGTTATGAAAGGGGTTAAAAGTTACTCTATTATCTCCATCGGAGCCGCAACGCCTTGGATATATATATATATATATATATATATATATATATATATATATATATATATATATATATATATATCTTCTTTTTGACTGTGGAGACGCTTCAAGAATGGAAGATAACAAGAAGATAGAACTTATGGTGCTTTTATTGAACCAAGGAGGATCTCCTACACCCCCATCCCCACCCCCATCCCGTCCCCAACATCATTCAAGGTTTCCTCTTTCCTTCATCAAATAAACAAGTTAAGATATGCTTACCTGAAATATATTTCTCTGGTTTGACTTATTACGAGTATCTGGCAGCAGTTCTGTGTCTTATGATCTATCATGGAAAGTAAGGAGCTTAGTGCTAGATTGTTTCTATGTAAGTGTATCAAACATGGGTAATACCTAATCGGTCAACACAACTGTTAGCTCTTCATATCTAGCTTCTTATATATCAATCTATTTGTTAAGGTATTGTGAAAAAATTGGTAAGGATAACATGATTTAGAACTGAAGTTATTCTTGACTAGTTTAGTACACAGCAGGCTTCTTCAGAGGAACAATACACTGAGGTAAAAGCAAATGTAATACAAGCATATATTATTGTAGATAGCGAAACCCCTACAGCACTTAATGGGGACTCATAGGCAGTACCTCATGCTGATACTCACAGTTGTTAAAAATGAACGAGCCAAAACTGAATAACAAATTTACTGGTATTAAATAATCTCTCCTCTTTAAATATAAATCACTGTCATCAGTGTCACCAAGCACTTTTCTCACTACATTGATGATCTATTAATGACATCGATTATGGGTAACATTTGCAAATAACGATGTGAAATCTAGTATAGATCAGAATCTCGGCCTGGAGATCGAGCAGCGGCCTATGGGTTCTGCCTCATGTCTTTGCTTCCCGTACTTAGGATCACGCTACGAAATTCGTCCAGTTCTCTTAAGAACCTTCACAGAATCACGGACTCGCTTTTCATGTACCCTCGCGTTTGTAAACTTTGCCAAACAAATTGAGCTTTTATTTTTTCCACCCGGCTCCGCACATTTCTGCGCTATACACACAATAAACTAAGGCTTACACTTGTGTTCTATTGTTTCACAGTTTTACTCAAACCATAAACTATCTATTCTTCCACTGGGCGAGAGCTCTTGTAGTTACCGAAGAAAAAAAATATATTTCGGTTTGGTTTATCACTTCCCAGCAAGCCATCCGACGCGGTGCCAACAAAAATTCCAGCAACTTTATAACATCCTATATATCTCCTGAAACTGAAGGCTGAAGCCAATGATTCTTCCTTTGGCGCCGTTCATGGCATCGTCCAATGTTTCTTTTGTATCTATCTGTTTATTCATATGTTTATTCATCTATTTATTTATTCATTAATTTATTTGTTTATTTATTCATTTGTATTTATCTATTCGTTATTTATTCATACGTTTGTTTGTGTCTCTGTTATTTATCAATTAATTGATTTATTAATTCATTTAGGTTTACTTACTTATTTTCATATTCATTTATTTATTTATTCATTTATGTATGTATTTATCTATTCATTGATATCTCTATTTATTCATTCATATATTTATTCATTTATTTATTTATCTATTCATTTATTTATTCATTTGTTTATGATTTCACTTATTTACTTTTATCAACTTATTAATTCTTGGTTATTTATTCATTTAATTACTCATCTGTTTATCTATCTATTCCTTATTTTTTTCTTTCTTTCTGTCTTTCCATTAACGCAACATTCCACACACAAACACAAATTCACATTCACACACACACACACACACACACACACACACACACACACACACACACACACACACACACACACACACACACTCATACACACCCGCACAAACATATACATATATATATATATATATATATATATATATATATATATATATATTATATAGTATTATAAATATATATATATATATATATATGTGTGTGTGTGTGTGTGTGTGTGTGTGTGTGTGTGTGTGTGTGTGTGTGTGTGTGTGTGTGTGTGTGTGTGTGTGTGTGTGTGTGTGTGTGTGTGTGTGTAGATAGATGGATAGAGATAGACATATAAGAGAAACTCTCCCGTTATATGATAGGCCCCAGGACATATTTTTTAACTATTCTGTATGATTACCGCCGGGTGATTTTTTTCACTCAAGCCAGGAAATTTCGGACATACTATATATCTCTTCCAACTGACAGCCTAAACCAATTGATCTCCTTTCTCCTCGGTCGAGAATTTTTGGATTGTAGAAGTTGGCAACCGCGCCCGCTGAAATTGTTATTTACTTTTATGTTGACTAAAGTGGAACAATAAAATTAAAATTGGACATATGTTACTTTAATTATAGTTTATTTGATACTGACGTGGTCTAAACTCGCCACGTATTAACTTACCAAGCCTAACTTAACGTTACTAAACCCGACTTTTTTAAGTTAATGTTTATTCCTGTGTTAGAAGGAATTCAGCAAGACATAGCAAATACAAATCAGGATCCGACAGCTGAAGCTGGTTTACCCCCACCGATTCCTTGACATGGCGACCCTCCTCCTCGTGCCCTCACGCATGAATAAAGAAGAACTGTGAAGTTCCAGAAAATCGTGTAAGGAAAGTTCCATAATATCTAAAGATTTATTCACCTCCATTTTGAATTATCAGTACTTTCTATAAACAAAGTTATTCCATTTTTCCAAAACGCATGGCAGAATAACAATAACAATAACGCTTATAACAATAACAACGCCAACAAATGTCGACAAAGTATGAATTAATTATTAGTGACAGAGGAGGTTATCAGAATGCCATTTGGAAATTGTGTCAGATAAATCTATTACATATTGGCTAAAGTTATCAATATCATTTGTCACGAGAACACAGATACCACACACACGCGTGAACCGCACTTGTCAAAAGAAAAAGAAAATCAAATGTAATTAAAACGTCATCCATTTTTCCAATGAAAAATAATCATTTTGTGAACAAGAACATCTGCCATTTCTTTCCAATAGTTGGATATTTATATGTATATGCATGTATGTGCATACGTATATGTATATGTATATATGTATATGTACATTTATATGTATATGCATATGAATATGTGTATATATACATATATATATATATATATATATATATATATATATATATATATACATATACGTATGTATGCGTATGTCCATATACATATGTATATGTATATCTACAGTATATACGTATGTATATGAATTACATGAACATGTATATAAATATATACATGCTCCATATATATGCATGTATACGTATACATCTTTGTATGCATATTATTTGTATATAAATAAATAAATATATATATAATATATATATGTATGTATATATATATACAGTATATATATATATATATATATATACACATACACACACACACACATGCACATTATATATATATATATATATATATATATATATACATACATGCATATACCAAAACTTCTTCCCCCTTACAAGGGAGGTAGTCAAAAAGAAAAAGGCACAAAATCATTTCCACCCATTCCATCCCTGAATACACCCCACACCACTCCATATATATAATATATATATACATATATATACATATATATATATACTGTATATATATATACATACATACATACATATACCAAGGCTTTTTCCCCCTTCCAAGGGAGGTAGCCAAAAAGGGAAAGGCATAAAAACACTCCCACCCATTTCATCCCTAAATACACTCCACACCCCTCCCACCCTTCCTCTCATCTGAGCACCTCCTGGATGACGGGTCATCCCTGCACCCTGCCCACCGCCCTGGGTCAGAAGCAGTGTCGCAAGACACAGTACATCCACAGCAAGGCCACTTCATTTAATCGGCGACCCCCCCTCTCCGTCCCCCTTTGCATATAAGGAGAGGACGGGGAGAAATCCCTTCGGGCTGCGTCAAAAATTACTCACACATACTACCCCACCCCCCACCCCCCCGCCCATTCCTCCTCATGCAGTCACAACATCATCCATATACAACCATTCTCCACTCACCTCTGTCTTCCGTCCTCTCCCTTCCTTCCTCAACAGACATTCCCCTCTTCCCCAAAAGCCCCCTTCACCCCATCCATCCACCTCATCCTAGGACGTCCCCTCATGTTCACTCCCTCCACATCTGCCTTCCATACCTCTTTTACTAGTCTTTCTTCACTCATTCTTTCCATGTGTCCAAACCATCCTAATATTCTTTCATCAACCCTATCTCCCAAATCCTTTTTCACCCCTGTTCTCCTCCTCACTTCCTCATTTCTCACTCTATCTAGCCTAGTAACCCCCACCATACTTCTCAGACACCTCATCTCAAACACATTCAAACTCCTTCTCTCTTCTTCTCTTATGTTCCACGTTTCTGCCCCATACAGTGCTGTTGGCACAATCACTCCTTCATACAGTCTCCTCTTCGCATCCATTCCCAAATGTCTATTCCTCATTACACTCTTCAAACCACCAAGGCATTTACTCGCTTCTCTCAATCTACATTCTACCTCCACCTTCACTCCACCTTTTCCTGCTACACTTGCACCCAAGTATCTAAAACT
>NC_134779.1:23227930-23230430 GCF_046742065.1 Oratosquilla oratoria | reverse complement strand
AGCCACTCTTTACATTAAGTAAGTGGTTGACATAAACATACATAGCCCGTGCTTACACATACATAAACCCTTTTACATCCATACGAAAACAACAGCATAGTTTAAGTGCACAGCTAACGGTACATTCGTTATCATATTTACAAAACTTTGCCCAGCTTCGTATATGTCTCTGCAATTGCCATCGCTTCGATATTCCGACGATGTGCTTGTTGGGTTATACGGTCGTCGGAACGTGGTCATGAAATAAGGTAATTTACTAATGGGTTACGTTTATTTGTTTATGGGTGATGCTATTTACGATTATGAGCTAACGTGTTTGCTTGTGGATGGTCACTCCTAAGACTGGGGATCCCCCTGTCGCGTGGTACGACCCTGCAAGGGCAACTACCTTCCCTCTAAATTCTATGAACTACATAGATATAGATATTTTTCTTAGATTAATATATTTTCATAGAAAAACAATCTAAGGAAAATTTAGGGTGTTAAGAATTCCCATGTTGTGTGATACGACGAAGATATATATTGTGCTGCTAGATTAATATAATATTTTTTATAGAATTTTCTAAGGGAATTTTAAGGAGCTTAAATGAAAGGGAAATAAGTATGGTGGATAGGAGTGGAATATGTGGGAGTGATTTGGCTACCTCCCTTATAAGGGGAAAAAAGCCATTGGTATATAGATAAATAGACACAAATACTAAATATTCAATGATATAAGTACATTCCCTTTAAATTCTATGAACTATATATACATAGATACTTTTGTTACTTTGATATTATTTCATCTTTTTTATAGAAAAGTAATTCTATGAAATGTTTGTATGTACAAAAATACTGAATACATAATTATCAATTAAATATATATCTACACAGTTTCGTAGAAACATATTAAATACTCAACAATGAAAGACATATCTACACAGTTATGATAAAAACATAAGTACATAAGAATGAAGGAGACTGCAAGAGACCATAAGGGCTACACTAGGCAGTTCCATGTCATTCTACTTGATGGCCAAAGACTTAGTCTGAAGACTCTACTTCAGTTGAATAAGTAGGACACAAAGAAATTGATGGATTGAAATTCTATTTGAGCCCCGCAGTAGTTCAGTGGATACCATGACGAACTCATCACGAAGTTGGTCGTGAGTTCGAGTCTCGAGACCCACTACGTGTTTCTTGCGTTGGTTCCCGGCACCCCTGGCCAGGCGGGGAGGCGACCCAAATGTCGGCTTTGGCCCCCAACAGGGGTTTCTCACTTCCCACCTCGTGGTAATAGGATGATGGGAGTATTTCATTAATTCTTTCTCTTTACGACGCTTTATACCAATAGTGTTGGCTGACGTTAACCATAATAAACGTTATCAAGGCCATCATCACATTATATCGGATAATTAATCAGTTCTACACCATGAGGCGCTGAATAGCTGCGACCAAAATCATCACTTTTGCAGGATTCGAACACACGACTCAGTGATTGTGAGACCAGCACGTTTCCTATTACACCACCATTGCACAGAATGCGTCAGAATGCGTCAGATAAAATCTTACACAAAATCTGTCGTCATGCAATAACATTTAACTACAATCGAATAGCTGGGGCAAGTGGCAATCATCAATGGGCCATGAAGAACTGAACCTATGCCCTCATACTTATGGAAAATAGTTTATACCGAATGAGCCTCGATGGGGTCTCGACGGTGAGGGTAATAAAAGAGAATAACGGTAATAAAAGAGAGTAACGGTAATAAAAGAGAGTAACGGTAATAAAAGAGAGTAAAGGTAATAAAAGAGAGTAACGGTAATAACAGAGAGTAACGGTTATAACAGAGAGTAACGGTAATAACAGAGAGTAACGGTAATAACAGAGAGTAACGGTAATAAAAAAGAGCAACGGTAATAAAAGAGAGTAATGGTGATAAAAGAGAGTAACAGTAATAAAAGAGAGTAACGGTAATAAAAGAGAGTAACGGTAATAAAAGAGAGTAACGGTAATAAAAGAGGGTAGCGATAATAAAAGAGAGTAACGGTAATAAAAGAGAGTAACGGTAATAAAAGAGAGTAACGGTAATAAAAGAGAGTAATTTGTAAGCGGGCTTAGTACAAGACTCTAGTGTATCAATACTACTGTGGAGCTTAGGTTTCAGTCCCGCTTCTTACCACGTGACCCTAGCGTCGAGTCCAACCACCCTCCCAGCCCACTCCCCCTTTTTCACATACCGGCAATCTGGTCATACTGGGCAAAGGTAAGTGACTATTTTTCTTGAGGTTAAGTGCCTCATGACCTCAAGAGCTTCAGACATTATAGATGCGATGCGAACCGCGTTGTTCTGTGTCCAGATTATTTCATTCAGAAATAGAAATACTCTCAGCTTTCAGATGTCACACCTACCAAATGGGCCGCCTATGTACGTTCCCGGTTGCCGTCAAGCGGTTTTATTCAGGTGAAGGATTTTTTTTTTTTTTTTTTTTTTACTTTGTATTCCAACAATCACACTTT
>NC_134779.1:23202930-23205430 GCF_046742065.1 Oratosquilla oratoria | reverse complement strand
TCTACTCTATCTTACTTGCTTTTTTCTTGCTTATTATTCATAACTTATAATCTATTATTCATTATTCATTATTCATGGTTTCTTGCTTTTTATTCATCTTTTATAATTCATTCATATTATTATTTGTTATTCATTACTAATATTCATTATCTATTATATATAATTAATTATTCATTACTTATCAATTGTTATCATTTATGATTTATTATTTATTACTTATATATTATCTGTTATCTATTATTTGATATCATTTATTACTTTCTATTTATTAATTGTTATACATTATTCCACAATTAGGCATGTAGAATTACCATTGGGGTGAATATTCCTGCGTAATGTGAAAAAAAAAAAAAAAAAAAATTGCCGTAGGGACTCGAACCCCAGACCTTGTAATTACGAGACGAGATCGAAAGGAAAACCGCCACAGGGTCGAATCGGCAGCTGCTGCTAATTTCCTCTCGAGGCTAAAGGACCCCTTAATGAGCTTCGCTTAAAATCTCCACAAAAAAAAAGGCATAAAAAAAGAAAAAATAATATGTGGTTACGAAAAAAAAAAAGATCGTAACCGAGGCGCCTTTGCGTCTCGTAGTCTGGTGTCAGGTGACAGCCCTGAGGAACTACGCTAAAAGGACCTTGCTATTGATGAGGTCTTGCCTCTTTAATTTTTTTTTTTTTTTTTTTTTTTTTTTTTTTTTTTTTTTTTTTTTTTTTTTTTGTCTTCGGTATGTAAGGAATACTGACCTAAGAATAATTATTCCAGGTCCTCCGGGGTTATGCTTTATGGTGCATGACGCAGAGAACCAAAGGTTCTGAAAACGATTCGAAACCAACAATTGAAGAGTCTGTTTATCACTGGTGTTTGAGTATACATGGCAAGATTTTTATTTTGTTTATTTTATTTTATTAATTTATTTGGTCTTCTATTCTATATACTAGTATTATTGTTATTATTATCAATATTGTTATTATTATCATTGTTGTTATTATTATTATCATTATTATTATTATTATTATCATTATTATCATATTATTATTATTATCGTTATTATCATTATCATTATTATTATATTATTATCATTATTATTATCATTTTTATTATTATTATTATTATTATTATCATTATTTCTATTATCATTATTATTATTATAAGATCATTATTATTATATTATCATTATTATATTATCATTATCATTATTATTATTATTATTATTATTATCATTATCATTATTATTATCATTATCATTATCATTATATCATCATCATCATCATCATTATTATTATTATTAATGAAATTATTATTATCAATTATTATTATTAATTATTATTATTATTAATTATTATTATTAATCATTATTATTATTATTATCATTAATATTTATTTATCTATTTTTTATCTATCTATTTTATTTTATTTTATTTTATTTTATTTTTATTTTTTATTTTATTATTATTATTATTTTTTTTTGCAACGAGCCCCAGGCTGTGTCCGTCCCGGCTTCGTCAGGGTGCTCGGCTTTGCCTAAAACGGCCCTCGTCGGTTAGCTGCTCATCGTTCAATTATTTAAAATTCTGCTCAACTGTCGTCGACAATTCTTCCCTGTTGTAGCCTTTTCTTCTGATTGGTTGGTCTTTAGTCGTGACGTCATATTGCCTTTTTTCTGATTGCCTGGTCCTCATTCGTGACATCATCTCGCCTCTTCTTCTGATTGGCTGGTCCTCAGTCGTAACGTCATCTCGCCTCTTCTGATTAGCTGGTCTTCAGTCGTGACGTCATGTCGCCTCTTCTTCTGATTGGCTTTCTGTCGTAATCATTTCGTTTCCGAATAAATGACTGATTGAGACGATAACATCAGTATTACCAATTTTAATCAATAATCTACCTTTGCCTTAAGTGCTACGACCTCGCTAAAACGAACAGGCAAGACCCGAGGAAAAATCTGACAACTACCCTAACTGAGGGAGGAACTCTCTTTACATATTTCATTCTGGTTACTCCCAAGCTGATTTATTCAGCCTTGGGACAGCGTCCCCCTTCCATCAGCCTCCTAGATTACGTTGACCAAAGATTCTCTTCGATTTTTCATCATCACCCCCAACGTACAGCAACCCTATTCAACAGAGGTTAAAACGACATTCATTGTATTTCATCATCACCCCCAACGTACAGCAACCCTATTCAACAGAGGTTAAAACGACCTTCTTTGTGAGAACGGAGGATGCAAAGGTGAAGAACAGAGCTTTAGGTGTTTCAGGAAATTGAGGTACAGCGTGAGATGAAAGAAAATGATGGGGATGGAAATGTAATGAAGGAGATGCTAGATGTAGTCGACTTATTGCCTATTGGGGTTTCTTTATGTTTGTATGAGAATTAGCTCTCGCCTACGGCCTTTATGATTATAGCCTAATCCAATACAAAGTCTCCAGTCCTAGTCGTCATGATGCCACGATAGTAGTGTATATACTTACTTAATACATACATACATACATACATACATACATA
>NC_134779.1:23160430-23167930 GCF_046742065.1 Oratosquilla oratoria | reverse complement strand
AGACCAAACGGACATTCTTCACAAGGAGTCTGCCTTCAGGAAGCTGCAGATTGCAGAAGCAGTATCCATTACTTGCCAGCGCCCTACCATCAACATACAGCAAGCTGCTGATTTTATTCTCCCTTCCGCGCGCCCTGTAAAGAATAACCCCCTCCAGGAACAACAAGCCCTTAGACAGCAGCAGCCCCGCGAACAAATGGATCATGTCCAGCTAGTCAATCAGCGCCTAGGACCAGTAACCAGAGCAGCAGCAAATCAGGCCAGAGCTTCTAGACAAAATCCCACCCCCTTGGCTCCCGGACAAAATCCCACCCTCTTGGCTCCCAGACAAAATCCCACCCTCTTGACTCCCAGACAAAATCCCACCCTCTTGAATCCCAGACAAAATCCCACCCTCTTGGCTCCTAGACAAAATCCCACCCCCTTGGCTTCCAGACAAAATCCCACCCCCTTGGCTTCCAGACAAAATCCCACCCCCTTGGCTCCCAGACAAAATCCCACCCCCTTGGCTCCCAGACAAAATCCCACCCCCTTGGCTCCCGGACAAAATCCCATACTGCACCTCTCAGCCAATGAGAGGCCAGTATTCCGTCTGAGCTAGGCAGGCTGAGCCTTATAAGCCCGCCCATCCAACCAGCGGTCATTATTCGTTGGAAGACCTTCAATATAGCAGAGCATCCTACAAAGCAGTCCTCACCCTGAAGACGCCTCACGACGAGGCGAAAAACTATAGTTTCGGTGGAGTCAATAGTTGTTCAATACTATTACTATGCAAAAATATATCAGTTGGCATACACTGTGTATATTCTTTTGAGTCATGAATGACTACTTCCTGTCCCTCTCAGTTGCTAATAGGAAAGTATTCTCCAGATTAAAGAATACAGTCTTGAAGATTGTTAAAGCAACTAGTGCAGTTGATTTCAACCAGAATATATATATATATATATATATATATATATATATATATATATATATATATATATATATATATAAATCTTTTATGTATATCCTTGGAAGGGAAAGATTTATATAAGGAGAGATTTTTTTTTTTAAGAATACCACCGTAAGAATCTTACTGTGGTATTCTTAAAAAAAATGATCATATAAATCTTTCCCGTCCAAGGATTTATATAAGATTCATATAAGGAAATATTTTGTTTAAGAATACCACTGATAGACAATTGGCAATAATCGACTGAATTGTCTAACACACTCAGATCAACACACGAGACCCACCTTGAACACGTACTTAGGAAATATACAACACCCCCTTACCCATCCGCGCTCCATTAAGAATATTCCCATTTCCATTATCCATTGACCAAGAGATTTTCCCCCTTATAAGGGAGGTAGCCAAGTCAGAGGCACAAACCTATTCCCCCCCCTTCCCCCCCTCCCATCTCAGCTCCTCGTGGATGACGGATCATCCCTGCATCAGCCCACTGGCCTGGGTCCAACGCAATGCAGCAAGAAAAGAGAAAATGGCAGATAGTACATAATAGTTCTATATACTTATAATTTCAGAAAAATGCTAAACTAAGCACAAGCAGAATCACTCCATACTACATCAAGGAAATGTGCGTACAGCTAAGTTATTTTGATTTAATAGATTAGAAAACAAAGTGGATTTGGTCTCCTTATGGACTCTATTTTCTTACGTCGACCATAAATTAAGAAATAGATTAAAAGGAATCATATCGTAGGCTGAAATTATATATGCCGTGTATCTTGCATACATAAAACCTCAGATTGACGTTAATGAGAAATGTTTTCTTCACATAAATGAGCAGGGAAGTACTGAATGAACGAAACAAACAAATCTATGTCGATTTCTAAATTTTTCTATTCGTTCTCCAAATTACTTTCCACCAGATTGAATTGCCAGTGATTGTGATGTGATGGTCCACAATGTCTTTAAGAACTGAGACTAAATTCTCACATAGGTTGAGATTTAAAGGCATACAAAGACCCCCCATAGTGTGTGTGTGTGTGTGTGTGTGTGTGTGTGTGTGTGTGTGTGTGAGAGAAAGAGAGAGAGAGAGAGAGAGAGAGAGAGACTTTTCGAAGAACCTCATGAATCATATCAATATCAACTTTTATATTGTCGTCTAAGATCCCAAGGCCATGTAGTCTCAATGACAGTAAGGTAAAAGTTACCTAATACAACGTCGAAACAGACATTTCTTCAAGTTCGAAAAACACATTCAGGTCATTACGAACAGGACCTAATATACCATATGGACACCAACACGCAAAAAAAAAAAAAAAAAAAAAAAAAAAAAAAATATATATATATATAATATATATATATATATATATATATATATATATACAAAGAATACAGAGAGACACACAACACCAGCCCTCATACCCACTCGCCAGTACCCACCTGTAGTGTAACGGCAACAGTACCTGGAGCGTAACGGGAACGTCACCAAAATCCGGAACTCCGTTCCAAAGGACTATGAGACAAGGCATATTGGGGAAGCGGTACAATGTGTGTAGATATCTCCAGGACCCCACAAAAGCAGGGAGCGTCACAGAACCTTTCATCCTGAGGACGTTTGTTCCTGTTTGTTGGAGGAAGACCGATACAACGATATGTCGGTTTGAGTGACAAATTTAGAACCTCGATTTTTGTTTTTTATCTATTTATTTATTTTTTAACTATTTATTTATTTATTTATTTATTTATTTATTTATTTATTTATTTATTTATTTATCTATTTTATTCTTTTTCTTTATTACTTGTATGAAGCAGAAGATCCTTAGGTATTAATCGTAAGAGGAAACGGGTTTTAAGAAGTCGTTAGCGGGAGCCGTTGTATGAGAAAGTCGTTATATTATTAGTGATGTGCGTCGGTTTGAAAATAACGGAAATAACAAAAATAACGGAAATAACGGTCATAACGGAAATAACTGAAATGTTCAAATAACTATATTAATAAAAATAACAGAAGTTAACCGAAATAATCAAACAACGGAATATTGAAATAACGAAAATAATAAAAATAGTGAAAATTATTTGAATTACAAAGATAACGGAAATAACTTAAAATAACTGAAACAACGACCAAGCCAAAATAACGAAAAAATATAATTATTCCAACGGCGTGAAGCATCGGTTTAAAAAATAACGTGCAATAACAGAAATAACAGAAACACAGGAAACAATAACGATAGGATTTTTCGTTGTGAAAATGTGTTTTTCTTATTTAATATTACATGCCTGTAAACAACACGCAAAAATTTTCAATATTTCTCCTCCGATTTGTTTACAACTTCAGACAAATCTAATTAAACGTCTCTATAGTGGAAATAGTTCTGTTATTGTTCTCAAAAGACAATTCATAATCATTACGCTATGTGCTGAAAAATATTTATTACCTTTATTCTTTGGTAAGATTTAACAATGTGTATATACGCCAACACACATATAAAGGTTTATATGGTTCCAGATTACTTAGAAAGGAAATAGTTACTTAGAAAGGATTTGGGAGATAGGGTTGATGAAAGAATATTAGGATGGTTTGGACACATGGAAAGAATGAGTGAAGAAAGACTAGTAAAAGAGGTATGGAAGGCAGATGTGGGGGGAGTGAACATGAGGGGACGTCCTAGGATGAGGTGGATGGATGGGGTGAAGGGGGCTTTGGGGAAGAGGGGAATGTCTGTTGAGGAAGGAAGGGAGAGGACGGAAGACAGAGGTGAGTGGAGAATGGTTGTATATGGATGATGTTGTGACTGCATGAGGAGGAATGGGCGGGGAAGTGGGGGGTGGGGTAGTATGTGTGAGTAAATTTTGACGCAGCCCGAAGGGATTTCTCCCCGTCCTCGCCTTATATGCAAAGGGGGACGGAGAGGGGGGGTCGCCGATTAAATGAAGCGGCCTCGCTGTGGATGTACTGTGTCTTGCGACACTGCTTCTGACCCAGGGCGGTGGGCAGGGTGCAGGGATGACCCGTCATCCAGGAGGTGCTCAGATGAGAGGAAGGGTGGGAGGGGTGTGGAGTGTATTTAGGGATGAAATGGGTGGGAGTGTTTTTATGCCTTTCCCTTTTTGGCTACCTCCCTTGGAAGGGGGAAAAAGCCTTGGTATATGTATGTATGTAGAAAGGAAATAGTTAAAAAGAAATTAACCAGAAAGTGAAATTAACGACAAGTTTAGTTGAAGGAACAAGGACGGAAAATTACGAATGTAGCTTTGTTCTGTAAATTACAACGACGTAAATACTCTTATAAATGTACACAAACATACACGCATACGCTCACACCCACACACCCACGCGCACACACACACACACACACACACACACACACACACACACACACACACACACACACACACACACACACACACACACACACGCACACACACATGCGAGCTCTGAGCTCTCTTCCGGGAGGGAACTAGCTGTCGATCACAAGTCCAACACGTGATCCAAAGACCAAGGTGAAACACACACACACACACACACACACACACACACACACACACACACACACACACACACACACACACACACACACACACACACACACACTCATACACACACACGCACAGAATAAGTTAATGGCGTGATTTGAGAAAAAGGGAGAGAAAAAGAAAGAGAGAGAGAGAGAGGAAGAGAGAGAGAGAGAGAGAGAGAGAGAGAGAGAGAGAGAGAGAGAGAGAGAGAGAGAGAGAGAGAGAGAGAGAGAGAGAGAGAGAGAGAGAGAGAGAGAGAGAAAGAGAGAGAGAGAGAGAGCGCTCTGTACTCGAACAACATTATAAAGTAGCAGGTACCCGTGGCCGTTTGTGATCTAGTACATACCACTATAATGTCGAGAAGAGATCGAAGCCCCTCGCATCTTGAGGAAGTTATATGAGCAAGGAACAGCCTGTAGAAGGAGTGGATAACTATGAAATAAGTAATAAATATCATTCCACGAAAATGGAAGAAGCCTTAGTTTAGCTTTCCAATATCAGGCCGGGGCATGGGAAAGACGTCTCTGTGAATATCGACCACTAGGGTCATTTTTGTAGGCCGCTAACTCGAATCGCTGTGATTCCTCTTTTGGGAGTAGCTGTAATGGATTGATACGTTTTTTGAATTTGGGAATTCTGTCACGGAATATGAAAGAAATTTTCCGATACATCATTCACGTATATTTCATTTTCGGATACCTCCAGGTCTCTCTCTGGATTTTTGGGATTGTCGTGGCTGTGTATTTAGCCCAGTTCATTTGATAATGTTAACCAAAGATAGTAAATCCTTTTGGTTTTTTCTTTACTTGTGTTAAGTATATGATACCATTTGCGTTGGAGTATACGTGCGATTTTCTTTTAATTATCATTTATGTGGATTTAGCACAGTATATCTGATAGTTTTTCTAGACTTGTGTTTAGCACGCACAAGCACACACACACACACACACACACACACACACACACACACACACACACACACACACACACACACACACACACACACACACACACACACACAAACAAGCGCACACACACATATACACAGACACACACACACGCACTCGTACACACGGGCACACGCACACGAACACACATGCATATACACATGCATACACACACGCGCACACACATGCACGCACACACACACACACACACACGCGCACACACACACACACACACACACACACACACACACACACACACACACACACACGCACACACACACACGCACACACACACATGCACATACACAACACATACGCGCGCGCGTGTATATATGTGTTTGACACTATGTCAGGGAGATTAATGAGGCTAACGAAAGACCGATGTACACTACTTAATATATTATACATTTGTACAAGGACAGCGAGGTCTTGGGGAGCTGGATGCATACGCCTCAATTCCACGGAGGGTTTCAGTGATTGCATTATGTAGATAGCAGCGCGAAACGCCTTTGATCCTCGGCACTCAGTACTGCGTCAACCTGTACTTACTAAGCACCTGGTCAAGTGGTGCTTAGGCAATGATGCTCTTTCGACACGGGGATGTCCTCCGTGTGTGTGTGTGAGAAAATATGGGTGATGCAGTCATGAGTTAACTGATTTGAGTGGAATGTTGTCTTAACAACAATGCCACCTTGGTTTCTTCAATCTGATGCCATGTTTCAAAGATTTTTTGTCAATATGAAATTCTTTATATTCATTTTATGAGTCGAATCCAGAGAAGACTGGATTTATATCGGTTGAGAGCTCGTTCTGTTTCGGAACTGGATGAATGAAATAGTTTGGTAACAGGTAGGCCAAAGGTACACCTTATGTGATACTGTTGACACCAAAGCTCCTGAATTCGTTGTTATTTTCATTTTTATTTTTATTTTTTTTCTTCTACGTTATTTCATTGGAACGAATAATTATTATTTATAAATTTTCATTTATTCATTTATATATATGTCTATTTATTTATTTATCAATCTTTTAGGAAAACCCTGCCAGGGAATCCTCTTGATTGTTTGACGACAAGAAGCCTCACCCTTACTGTCATCATTATTTCCAAAAGAAGAGAGACCTAGTCTTCAACTTCGTTGAATCACTCATTCCAACTCGGGTCACTGTCATCATTGATGACACTTGGGATGACAAACATCGAGGACGGATGTCAATGGCCTTCTGGTTTGTTGACGAAGAGATTTTTTAATTTGTTTTTTCGAGAAAAAAAAATCTTGTTATAGTCAGGGACGGACAAGAAGTTGATTAATTTTTGAGGGACGGGTGAGCTTTACATATGAATGAAATCGAATAACAAGAAGCAGTGATGATAATGATTATAATAATGATGATGATAATAATGACAATAATAATAATAATAATAATAATGATGATGATGATGATGATGATGATGATGATGATGATGATGATGATGATGATGATGATGATGATGATGATGATGATGATGATGATGATGATGATGATGATGATGATGATGATGATGATGATGATGATGATGATGATGATGATGATAATAATAACAATAATAATAATATTTTGTTGATGGTGAAACTATTTTCTGCATTGAAAATTCTCTTGCAAATAGTTTTTAGAGACCTCACAAATTGCCATATTGTTTGGTCTAATACCTCTAGAACTTATGCGCAGGCGGTCATAATCTCCGATCCGAATTTCTGTTCAAATGAGTCTTCTTCAGGGAATGATATAGTTGTCATCCATGAGTGGTACTTGACTACAGGAAAATTATTTACTGGAGGTAATCACCAGATAATTAGAAGATGTTCATATATTAAAATGAAATTTCACTTCTTCTCAGACACACGAACTTCTCTCGTGGCTTTTTAATGAGTGGTAACTACCAGCCTTTTTGCAGCGATTGTTTGGTGCCACTAACGGTTAGACATTTGCTGGTCGAATGTCCTAGCTTGGTGGAACAGAGAGAGAGACATTTTAACAGGGACAGGGCTGGGAGTTTTAATTTGAGTTTTATTTTGGGAAAAGACTTGGACGAAGACTCTCTTTTCA
>NC_134779.1:23145430-23150430 GCF_046742065.1 Oratosquilla oratoria | reverse complement strand
GATGATCGTGATGATCATCATGGTCACCATGATCATAATCATGATCATGATCATCACCATGACCATCATTATGATCATTATAATCATCATGATGATCATCATAATGATCATCATGATGATCATCATGATCATGATTATAATCATCATGATCATCACCATGATCATCATGATCATCACCATGATCATCATGATCATCACCATGATCATCATGATCATCACCATGATCATCATGATCATCACCATGATCATCATGATCATCACCATGATCATAAAAAAAAAAATCCAAAATATGTAAGACGAAAGAAATACTTTGGCGATAGCCAGAATAAAATAAAATAAAATGTTCATCGAACATTCTAGACATAAAGTAGTCCAGAACAAAAAAACAAATCTAACAGTTAATTTGGCTTTGTTTGGGGGAGGTAAAATTGGTTTGATATTAATTAATGATTTCAAATAACTGACCAGACATATACTAGATTGTTTTGACTTATTTGTGGGAAAAAACATTTCTCCCGAAACTGGGTCATATCTGGCCTACTAGGTTTTGCTAGTTCTAGATAATACTAGATTATTTTATTCAGCTTTGAATAAGTTCTAGTTAGTAAATGGCTATTCCAATTACTTTCTATTTTTTCTGATTAATTCATTTCTGTCTAGAATTTCCCATTAACTGAAAAGAATCATCTAGTATTAACTAGAGGAATACCCTTAAAGTGAAAATAAATTAATCTAGAAAGCCGAATAAAATCGTTTGGATTTAGTGGTAGCAAAGCCTAAACTTAATTATTAGCAAACACAACAAAATAATTAAAAATTTCTAATCAAGTCTTTGAGCGATAAATAGTAAAACTCTCCCAATGAAATCCTTCGTGGTCGACTTGTATGTATTTGTTTAGGCCCAGTGGATACCGTGCCGAACTCATGAACAGATGGTCGTGAGTTTGATTCCCGGGACCCAACGCGTGCTTCTTGCCTTGGTTGCCAACAGCCCTGGTCAGGTGGGGAGGCAACCCAAAGAACGGCCTTAAAAAAAAAAAAAAAAAAAAAAAAAAACAGCGGCTTGCCACAACTGATAGGTCTTGCCCCACCATGGTGGTGGGGTTTCTCACTTCCCAATTCATGGGAGTGAAATAGAATTCATTACGTCACAAAACATGAATTTTACTCACATATGCACTCTTTATCCTCAGGAGATTTGATTCAAATAGAAAATATCTCGGATTAATCCAAAAGGATTTAATGATTTCAAACAAATAACGCATTTTATCAGTCTCGGCTAAACACGCATACCAGCGTGGTTACGTAGCGGTAAATAACCAATAATAGCAAATAATAACGTTAATTGCAGCAATTAGAATAATTGCATTCATCTGTTTGATTTATGCTTCCTTTGCGAAATTCGTTTCATTAAACTCAATAATCATTGGTTATTATCAATAACTATTGGTTCTTATCGGAATGGTCTTCTTGATATCATATGAACATTGATGATATCATTCGCTTTTGCTATTTTCTATTCAGTATTATTATTGTATATATGCATGTATACACAGATACACATATATACATGTATATATATATATATATATATATGTGTGTGTGTGTGTGTGTGTGTGTGTGTGTGTGTGTGTGTGTGTGTGTGTGTGTGTGTGTGTCTGTGTGTGTGTGTGTGTGTGTATATTGTGTGTGTGTGTGTGTGTGTGTGTGTGTGTGTGTGTGTGTGTGTGTGTGTAAATTTCTGCTATTTCCCCTTCCCCCTCCTTCCCCCTCCCCCTCTCAACCTCCCCTCCTACCTCTCTCTACCATCAGTCCCTCCCACATCCCCTTCCCTCTCATCTCTTCCATCTCTCTCTCTCTTCCCCCTCTCTCTCCGTCCTCTCCCTCCCCCTACCTCTCCTCCCGGCCCCTCTCCCCCCCCTGTCCCCCCTCTCCCCCCTCTCAAACCCTGTGAAGCATTTAACGGGTGTAGTGGAAACAATACATTCCCAGAGGTAACAATCTTCTAAGACATCCTTAAACGTCCTCGCTTCGGTTTACGACCAAAGTCGAGACTTCGAGACAGACAGAGGCTTTGGACTCGCGAGCAAATCTCTTGGCCATTAAACTCGCGGGGGGAGAAGATGACGTCACAGCCCGGGCGAAGATGACGTCACTGAGTCTTCAATGCGGTCTAAAGAACGTAAGAATGGAGGAGTATGCGGGAGACCATAAGGCCTACACTAGGCAGTTCCATGTGCATTACCTCTATATCGTACCTATCCATAAATTTATCTAATCTTCTCTCAAAATAAACAATTGTTTTAGGGCTCACTACAATAGTACATTGTTACTAAGTCTATTCCATTCGCTAACTGCTCATTTTTTAAACCATGGAGGAAGGGAAGAGGGAGGAAGGGAGGAAGGGAGGAGAGGAGGAGTGAAAGAAGGAAGGAAGGAAGGGAGGAGAGGAGGAGGGAAGGAAGGGAGGAAGGAAGGAATTGAGGAAAGAAGGAAGGAATTGATGAAAGAATGAAGGAAGGAAGGAATTGAGGAAAGAAGGAAGGAAGGAAGGAAGGGAGGAGAGGAGGAGGGAAGGAAGGGAGGAAGGAAGGAAGGAATTGAGGAAAGAAGGAAGGAATTGATGAAAGAATGAAGGAAGGAAGGAATTGAGGAAAGAAGGAAGTAATTGATGAAAAAATGAAGGAAGGAAGGAAATGAAGAAAAAAGGAAGGAAAGAAAAGAGGAAGAAAGGAAAGAAGGAAGAAGGAAAGGAGGAAGGAAGGAAAGAAAAAAGGAAAAAAAAAAGGAAGGAAAAAAGAAAGAAAGAAAGAAAGAAAGAAAGAAAGGAAAGAAAGAAGAGAAAAAAGGGAAGACGGAGGGAAGGAAGGAAAAAAGGAAGAAAGAAAGGAAGGAAAGAAGGAAGGGCAGATTGAAGGAAAGAAAAGAGGGAAGGAAGGAGGGAAGGAAGAAAGAAAGGAAGGACAGAAGGAAAGAAGGAAAAGAGGGAATGAAGGAAAGAAGGAAGGAAGAAAGAAAGGAAGGAGAGAGTAAGAGAAGAAAGAAAGGAAGGATGGAATAAGGGAAGAAGAAAAAAAAGAGAGAAAAGAAGGAAGGAAGGAAGGAAGGAAGGAAGGAAGGAAGAAAGAAAAGAGGGAAGGAAGGAAAATAGGAAGAAAGAAAAGAAAGGAAGAAACTAAGGAAGGAAGGAATAAAGGAGGGTAGAGAGGAGGGAAGGAGTGAAGAGAGGGAAGGGAGGAAAAGGTTTTAATAGAAAATATAAACTACCACAAATATTTACCTAAAGCGTCGCGACCACTTTCAATTTGTGGATCGACCTCTTCATGAGAAAAATGTGAGCGATGTTTGTTCAGGGGAAGAACTCTTGTCTTCAAAGTTTTATTATTTCTTCTCCTAAACGAACACTAATCAAACTTTTATCGTCCTTTCCATTCCGCTTCCTTCCTCTGTTTTTTTTTTTTTTTTTTTTTTTTTTTTTTTTTTATATCTGTTTATTCCTGGCAGATGTGTGTCTTGTCTTAATGTTATTATTTATTTATTTATCTATTTGTTTATTTATTTATTTATCTATTTATTTTGTCTTCTTCTTTTTCTTAATGTTATTATTTATTCATTTATCTGTTTATTTGTTTACTTATTTATTTTTATTTTCATTTTTATTTTCATTACTATTTTTTTTACTTTATTTTTTATTTTTTCTTCTTCTTCTTCATCTTCTTCAGGTTTTCTTAATGTTGCTGCAATGTAAAAGAAGTCTCCCATTAAAAATGAATAAGAAATGAATAAAAGAAAATTGAAAAATTAAATATGATAAAAATGAAATATTGAATTAAATAAAACATTAAATAACTACCATATCAAATAAAATAAAACAAAATAAAATAAAATATAAAATAAAGTTGAACTTAAAAAATATGATAAATGAAATAAGTGAGGAAATAAGAAAATAGAATAAAATAAAACAAAACAAAATAAGAATAAAATAAAATGAAAAATAAAATAAACCGTCTTTCTACACACTTTCTTCTTTCCTTTTTTGTACATATACAAACATACACACACACACACACACACACACACACACACACACACACACACACACACACACACACACACACACACACACACACACACACACACACACACACACACACACACATATATATATATATACATATATATATTCACATATATACATATTATGTATATATATATATATATATATATATATACATATATATGTACAAAGACTATATCTCGCTTTTTCCTTCATCCTTTTATTCGTTTTGCAAGAAGACTCCTTCAAGATATCGAATATTATACAATGAAAAAATGATAATATAGAAATTAATAAATAAGCAGATAGATTAACAAACAAACAAAGAAGATAAATGAATGAATAAATGTAAATGGATAAAGTGACCAAATAAATGAAATAATAAGTGATTAGCAAGTGACCAAATAAATGAATTAGTAAGGTAAGGCAACAAAATATATCATAAAATTGTAACGAAATTTAATCATTTGTATTTCTCTGGAAAAGCAATAATCTAAACATTCCCGTTTTTTTCTCTTTTCTCCTTCCGCCTGTCCCAGTTCTTAACAGATGCAAGTCTTTACTTCCGCTCTGTCTCTCTTTCTCTCTCCCCCTTTCTTTGTCTCTCTCTCTTTCTTTGCCACTCTCTTTTTCTTTGCCTCTCTCTCTCTCTCTCTCTCTCTCTCTCTCTCTCTCTCTCTCTCTCTCTCTCTCTCTCTCTCTCTCTCTCTCTTTCTCTCTTTCTCTCTTTACCCCTCTCTTTGCCTCTCTCTCTCCTTCTCTCTCTCTCTCTCTCTCTCTCTCTCTCTCTCTCTCTCTCTCTCTCTCTCTCTCTCTCTCTCTCTCTCTCTCTCTCTTTTTTCTCTTTACCCCTCTCTTTGCCTCTCTCTCTCCTTCTCTCTCTCTCTCTCTCTCTCTCTCTGCCTCTTTCTCTCTTATCCCTCTCTTTGCCTCTCTCTCTCTC
>NC_134779.1:23140430-23142930 GCF_046742065.1 Oratosquilla oratoria | reverse complement strand
TAAGTACTCAAAAGTGGAAGTAATTTTGTGTTTCATATCACCCGAGTATGAAGCCTTTACGAAGTCCTTTTTAGTTTTTAGTTTTTTTTTTTATACTCTCTCATTATCTCTCTTGTTTTAGATTCTTCTCTCACAAGAGAATTCTGTTACGGAAATGAATAAAAATTGCCTGACGACATCCACATTGAAAAAAACATACCAAGGAACCTCTAAAGATGAATAAAATCATCCGGCAGCACTCAACATTAAATAAAAAGGACCACCCGGCAAGAGAGGTCTTAATCGCAATAAAATTTTCTTTATAAAGTGCCCCCGGAAAAAAATTGTTTGATGACATCCAACAATAACAGAAGAATGTATTAAATTTTCAAGAGGCTCACAGAATAAAATATGTTAAGCTATCCGGCCGGGTTAGGACGTCATTACTTGCGGCGAAGGTCGAGGTGATGGTGGTTCGAACCCTGCCACCGGCGAGTTGAACTAAAGGCATGATTCATTAAATTCCACGCTAGAAAGTCCTCTGTGAGAGGCATCGTCCTAGCCCTCAGATAGGAGAAAGTTTGTGACATTAAACTAAATCAACCATTAATTAATGTGTGTATGTCACATGACAAAGAGAACTTACTCTTAAGTGTACTAAGAGAACCTCCATGTAGGTACTAAGAGGCCAACGTGGTACAAGAGTGCCGGAAATACGACAATGGCAGACACCATTTCCTTATAAGGAATAAAAAGTAAAGAAAGGGTCTCAGCCTCCTCCATGGGGCCTTCCGTCTCTTTCTTCGCCAATTGAGGTAACGATCTCTTTTCTTGAAGACCCTATTATTGAATTTGAGTCTCAGACTCTACGCTAGACTGACAGAATTTATTATCATAATTTTTTTGTTATTAATACCTAATATTTCTGCTGAGACTTCGACGGAGGCCAAAGCTATCAAAAGACACTTTTGGCTGACCACTGTCCTATCGTCCCCTTTTCCTCCCTTCCCTTCCCCTTCCTCCCCGACCCCTCCACTCTACCCTCTTCCACTCCCTTCCACTCTATTCCTTCCTCCCTCTTCCCTTCCACTACCCCCTTCCTTCGACTTTTTTACTTCTCTTTGCCTCAATTTCTCCCTTCCTTATCTATGTTTTCCTTTTCCTTCCGTCTATTTATCTTCCTTCTGCATCTCGACTCTTTCCCTCTACTCTATCCAACACACTTCTCCCCTATCCACCTACCCCTTAGTCCTCCACATTTTCCTTCCACACACTCCACATTATCCACATTATCCACCTCTTCCGTCCTCCTGCTTCTTTCCTTCCTCTACTTCATTTCCTTTCCCTCCTCAACACCTTCTTCTTCTTCTTCTTCTTCTTCTTCTTCTTCTTCTTCTTCTTCTTCCTCTTCTTCTTCTTCTTACGTTTCTTTTCTCTTCTTCCTTATATTGTGTATCTCTTCCTATCAAGTCACCTCTCCTTAGCGTTGTTCTACTTAACTTCCCAATTTATCTGTCTCTTACTCCCTTTCTTCCCATCTTCCACTTTTTCTTCTTTCTTCACACCCCACCTCGTTACCTTCACTTAATTTGAGAATTTTAAATCTATGAATCCCAAGTCTGTGCTATATATATATATATATATATATATATATGTATATATATATATATATATATATATATATATATATATATATATGTATATATATATATATATATATATATAACCATATATCTATATCTATATCTATATATCTCTATATGATATAGATATATCAATAAATCCCAACCTTTATCTCCCTCTCTTATTTTTTCACTCCTCCTCTTCTTCCACCTCCTCTTCCTCCTTCTCATTATCTTACTATCGTTTTCTTCTTCTTTTTTCACTATACATTTTCCATATCACATCATCTGGCTCTCGTCTATGTATTTTTTCTTTCATCGAGTCTTTCTTTTTTACGCACCACTCATTCCTTCTCCTGTTTCTCTCCATATGAACAAATAAATAGGTAAATAAGTAAATATATAAATAAATAAATAAATAAATAAATAGATATATAGACAGATAAATGAATATATTAATGAGTAAATAAATACACATAATTGAATAAATAAATGAATTAATAAATATATAAGTAAATAAATATGTATATGAATAAATAAATCAATCAATCAGTCAAACAATCATTAAATAAACAAGCAAATAAAGAAATAAATATAAGTAAATGAATGGATAAATAGAAAAATAAGCAAACTGACAAACAAATAAATAAATCCATAAACAAATAATCAAATATATAAATAGAATTATAAGTACATAAATAACTAATTTTATCAATTAATGATTAAATACATAAATAAATTAATATTTGAACAAATGAATACATGAATAATAAACTTATAAATAATTAATCAAATCGATAAATGAAAATAAGCTCCACCGCAAGGACTCGAACCTTTGCTTTCGCGACTGCATATCATGAAGCCTTGAGTCAGCCAGGCCGTACAAAATGAATAAATAA
>NC_134779.1:23125430-23130430 GCF_046742065.1 Oratosquilla oratoria | reverse complement strand
TCTGTCTGTCTACCTGTCTCTTTCTGTCTTTCAATCTCTATGTCTGTATATCTTTCTCTCTATCGGTCTGTCTGTCAGTCTGTCTGTCTGTCTCTCTTACATGATCCCTATTCGTTTTCTTCTATTTTTCTACAAGAGATTGTCTACAAGGACAGTAACCCTTGTAAACTATACTCTATTCTTCCATTTCTCTTGTATTTTTTGACACTATAATCTCCTTTATATATTTTATTCTGCCTTGCTTCTGGAGAAATTTAATTTTATTGAACGAGTGTAAGACAAACTTTAATTAACTTTATACTTCCTTTGAGTTCTTCTGAGTTAAATTAAATCGCCCGGCGCTAACCAGAATAGAATTATTAAAGACAATTTATTTTATTTTTAGAAAGTATTGCTTGACTCATTTATAAGGGCAAGACTCGTCTAAGTCTTGGTTTTAGAAAAGGTTTGCTGAGTGGACAGTTAATTATCCATTTGGGGATAATTAGCGGACAGTTAATTAGCTCATTTGGGAGTTTCTTAAATCAAGAAGTCTCCAATATCCGAAGACTTTATTTTTCCAAAATCTAGAAGATTTGGAAAACCAGAAGTACTTTTTTTTTATTATTCTTTTCGAAATTTCATTTTCTTTTTTTATTTTCAAATTCTAGGGTTCTCCAAAATAAAGGGGTTCTTATTTTACAACTAATTTTGAGTTTTTCCAATTTTAGGGTTTTCTGTCTCTCTTAGGGGTTCTCATTATACAGCTAATTTTTTTATTTTTTTATTATTTCTTTTTGAAATATCGATTTTTTTTCAGGGAATTTTCAAAAGAAAGAAACGTCCGTATCTCTCACGTTTATAGACTTCCGAAGTTTGGCAATGAAGATTTTTTTTTTTTTTTTTTAGAGATAGAGAGAGAGAGAGAGAGAGAGAGAGAGAGAGAGAGAGAGAGAGAGAGAGAGAGAGAGAGAGAGAGAGAGAGAGAGAGAGAGAGAGAGAGAGAGAGAGAGAGCGTTTTTTTTTTTTTTTTTTTTTTTTTTTTTTAAGTCCGAACTTCATCTGAAAACGTCTTCAACTAGAAATCCAAAAATTTCGTGTTTTGGTTCTGGCCCTCTAGTATCTGTGTTTTACTTTATTCTAATTATTTTTCTATTAGTTTATTCATTCATTATAATCATTTATCAATTTATTTATTTTATTTATTTTCTATTTACTTTTCTTATTCATTTATATATTCCCTTATGTATTCATATACTTATTTACTTGATTAGTTATTCATCTCTTTATCTATTTATTTAATTATTAGTTTTATTTATTGTATGTTGTTTTAATCTAGTAGTCCCTCTTTATACACCGCCAAAGTAAAAACAAAAACAAATTAAAAACTAAATGGAAGCAAAAAAATAAATAAAAGAATAAAATAAAGTAATATACTAAATCAAAATAATATAAAATACGCACTGTATAAACAAAAATAAACAGACAAATAGAAAACCTGACCTACTTAAGACTTTATTGTTCCATGCATCTCTACGTACTTCCATATTTATCTTATTTTTTCATCATTTCTCTCTTTCGTCACCTTCTCCTTCTTTCTCCCTCCTAATCCCCTTGTTTATCTTCAGCTTCTTATTATACCTCTTGATTATCACCCCTTTCTTCTCTCTCCATGTGACCTCGATTATGCTTCTCTCTCTCTCATTCTCTCTCTCTCTCTCTCTCTCTCTCTCTCTCTCTCTCTCTCTCTCTCTCTCTCTCTCTCTCTCTCTCTCTCTCTCTCTCTCGCTAGCGTGCTCTCTCTCGCTTGCGCGCTCTCTCTCTCTCCCCTTCTCTCTCTCTCTCTCTCTCTCTCTCTCTCTCTCTCTCTCTCTCTCTCTCTCTCTCTCTCTCTCTCTCTCTCTCTCTCTCTCTCTCTCTCTCTCTCTCTCTCTCTCTCTCTCTCTCGCTTGCGTGCTCTCTCTCGCTTGCGCTCTCTCTCTCTCTCTCTCTCTCTCTCTCTCTCTCTCTCTCTCTCTCTCTCTCTCTCTCTCTCTCTCTCTCTCTCTTCTTCTTCTTCTTTTTCTTCTTCTTCTTCTTCCTCTTCTTCTTCAACCATCTCCAACTGTAGAGAATCCCCAACTGTTGCCAGACAAAAAGAAATCTGAAAATGACGGTACCGTGCTCAAGAGATTAGTAATAAATGAATAAATAGCTATATAAATAGATTAATAGAAAAATAAATAAGTAAATGGACAAATATACATATAAATAGATAAATAGGGAAATAGGGAATTAGTGGATAAAGTTGTAGATAGGATTTTAAATGGAAATGAATTACGAAGGGGAATACGAAGAATAGTGAAAGAAAGAAAATTATAGTATGAGTAGAAAGAGAAAACAGCAAGATATTACGAAAACGTCCAGTAATATATACATACATAAATATATATATATATATATATATATATATATATATATATATATGTATATATATATATATATATATGTACACATATGTATAAAGGCATTAGGGACGAGAAAGCACATATAAAAAGTAAGAAAAACTACAGGGATATTATGGAGGATAAAGGAGAATAGTAAGAAAAAGAGAGTAGGACGAAGAAAAAAGATAAATGAGATGAAAAGAAAAAAGAAGAAAAGTAAAAATAAGAACAAGAAGAAAAAAGAGAAGAAAAGAAGAAAAAAGAAAAGCAAGCAAAATAAAAAAGAAGAAAAAGAAAAAGAAAAAGAAAAGAAAAAGGGAAACAAAACAAAACAAAAAGAAAAAAGAAAAAGAAAAGAAGAAAAAGAAGAAGAAGAAGAAAAAGATGAAGAAGAAGAAGTAGAGGGAAAAGAAGAAGAAGGAGAAGAAATAAAGAAGAAGAGGAAATAAAGAAGAGGAAAATATAATAATGTTATTAAGAAGATGAAAGATAAAATGAATAAGACGAAGACAAACAAAAATAAAATAATTATAAGAATAACGAAAAGCAAAAGTAGAAGAAGCAAATGAAGGAGGAGGAGGAGGAGGAGGAGGAGGAGGAGGAGGAGGAGGAGGAGATGAAGATGAAGATGAGTACCACTAGGAACTTCTACGTGAAGAGGAGGAACGTCACCCAAAGCCTTTGGGACAAAGAATCTGAGGGTCTTCCAGAGCGTGTAAGAGGCGGAGGACACCAGAGGAGGATGAGGCCCGAAAATTCTTGAAGAAAAAGGAAAAAAAAAAAAAAAAAAATCGTTCATTTAGCCCAAGTATGCCCGTGCTTAACCTTAGTTTTTTTCTTTTTTCTTTTTTCTTTATATCTTTATTTATTTATTTGTTTATCTTTTTAGAGTAAGATCGATCAGTTGTGGCAGAAACTCCGAGATGAAAATGTGTTAGACTTTCTTCACCATTTCTTTCTTTCTTTTTACCGTTTCTTAATGATGTGCACATTTGTCCAAGAATGTAATTCTACCAGCTACGATTTTCGTTCAAGATTTTTCTTTCGCCAGATTATCACGAACAATTTTAGATATTCTGGAACGTCGATGATATTTCTTAGACTTGATAAAATCACCTTACGGCAAGTAGAAAATAATGTTAAACAAGTTCATCTAGTTGAGAGCACTAGTTAACCTAGTTACTGTTTCCAGATTTATTCCAAATCCCGAAAAAATACAGTGATACCCTAACATATCTCTATTTCCAAAAAGTTTCATTCAAAAAATAAGAACTAAGCATACCATGAACGAAAAGATAAGGGTGACACCATAACATATCACCGTTTCCAAAATGTTTCACCCACGACCTACGAACTATCGCTTACCCTGACCGAAAAGATGTGCAAGGTGAGACATCACTTACTATAGGGACTCAACAGCTGCTCCAACTGGGTCTAATACATTGTTAGCTGAAGAAAGAGGCGTTTAGGGAGAAGTCTAATGGTGCATGTGTAACGAGCAGGAGGAGGGAAGAAACCATCTCGCTAACTATCCCTCTTGGCCTGACCCCTCCTCCGTCCCCTCACCCGACCCCTCCTGACTTGCCTCGTCCCCTTAACCAAGTGGGGGAAGTGAAATTTACAACTCTTTCCGTACGTCCGTTTATGACGCATTATGATGGATTTTAGTTAAATTCAGCTAAATGATGAATTTGTCTAAATGAGTTTATATATATATATACATATATATATATATATGTATATATATATACATATATATACACATATACATATATAAATATATATATATATATATATATATATATACATATACAGTATATATATATATATATATATATATATATATATACATATACAGTATATATATTTATATATTTCACTATCTTACTGAAACGTGAAGGAGCCAGTCTTGAAAATGAGCCCAAGCGGTCGAGACCCCGTTACTAAATCAAACATAATAAAAAAAAAGAAAAAAGTGAATAGATAAGATGAAATAAATTATATAAATTAATCAATTAATTAATATGTAAATTAATAAATGAATGAAAAATAGAAAATAAATAAACGCATAAATAAAAAGTAGAATAAATAGATAAATAGAATAGATATAAGGAACAAAATAGATATGTAAAATTAAAAACAAACAAAACATAAATCAAATTAATAAAAAATGGTAATGAAAATATCAGTAAACTAAATTAGATAAAGCAAAGCATGGAAGGGTTGATGATAATAAAGATAATAAAATCCAGATAACAAAACAAACAAATAAAAATAAACGAAAAGAATAGATAAAAATATTAGGAAGCAAATAAAACAAATAAGACAAATATAAGAACCATTAAAATGCACCATAGCATGGAAGAGGTTTATGATAACAAAGATAATAAAACCCAGAAGAAATGAATACGAAATAAACAAAAATGGCAAACAAAATGTATTAATAAGCAAATAAGAAAAATAAATGAATAAATGAAATAAATACAAAAATATTTAAACTACACCATAGCATGAGAGGGGTTGATGATAATAAAGATAATAAAATACCAGAGAGTGGCTCGGTCCAGTCACGTCTTTATGGGGCTCGTTTTATGG
>NC_134779.1:23110430-23120430 GCF_046742065.1 Oratosquilla oratoria | reverse complement strand
GTCGATAGTTTCTCTTCCTCCTTCCGTGACACTGACAGGTTCTCGTGGTCCCTCCCAGCACGCAGACTTCCTCCTCCTGGCCAAGTTCATCAGTTCGGCCCTCATCTACCTCCTCTTCCTCCTCTTCCTCCTCCTCCTCCTCCTCCTCCTCCTCCTCCTCCTCCTCTTCCTCATCTGCCTTCTCTTCTTCTTCCTCCAACTCATCTTCCCCTGTCTTCTCCTCTTCCTCCTCTTCTGCTTCCTCCTCCTCCTCCTTCTCTTCCTCCTCCTCCTCCTCCTCCTCTGCCTTCTCTTCCTCCTCCTCCTCCTCTGCCTTCTTTTCCTCCTCCTCCTCCTCCTCCTCCTTTTCCTCCTCTACCTTCTCCTCTTCTTCCTCTTCTGCTTCCTCCTCCTCGTCCTTCTCTTCCTCCTCCTCTTCCTCCCCCACCGTCGTTGAAAGTAACACAATAACAACATTTAAAAATCGCTTAGATAAATATTTGGACTCTAATCCGCAAATAAAATATTATCCTTTGCAATAAAAGATCTGACAGCCCGGCATTTAATTGTAATTGGATAGGATAGTGGTAGCAGTAGTGTTAGTTCATCTTCTATCGCCTAGCTGCCCTGTTTTCTTCACTGTAGCTTAGTATAGTAAACACAAACAGCCTCGTTAGGACCAGTAGGCCTGCTTTTGTTTGTTCTTCCTTTGTGTTCCTCCTCCTCCTTCTTTTCCTTCTCCTCCTCCTCTTCCTCCTATGCCTTCTCTTCTTCCTCCTCCTCCTCCTCTGCCTTCTCCTCTTCCTTCTCCTCCTCTTCCTCTTCCATGTTCTTCCCGCCTTTCCTCACTCTTCCTTTGACTCTATCATAAGCACTTTCTTTTCCTTCCCTTACCTTCCCTTTCCATCTGACCTCCTCCTCCTCCTCCTCCTCCTCCTCTTCCTCCTCCTCCTCTTCCACATTCTTCCTTTTCCTCCTTCTTTGATTCTATTACTTTCCATTTGTTTCTCTTTCCTTTCCTTTTTTTCGTCTTCTTTGCCTTCTCTTACTTTTCTATTCTCTTTTCTTCATTTTTCTTCCTTTCTTTCTCTCCTATGCTTTGCCTTTTACTCTCTCCTTCTTTTTCCTTTCTTTTCTTTTTCTTCTCCTACTTTCCCTTTCCTTTCTTTCTCTTCTCTTCCTTTCCTTTTTTTTCTATCCCCTCTCTTCTACTCTCACCTCTCTCTTCTGTAGTTTTGCGTTGGCATAATACAGTAGTTAACATCCTCGATCAGTACATGTGAATGCATAGAAAGTCACTTGATCTTATAGAAATACTCATCGAATTTCATATAACACTCTCTATATGTAATACAATCTTCTCATACTCAACCATAGGATGTAAACATATTATAAACTCCACTTAGGTTTGTAGTGTTAGGATTAATATATAATCTTCCTAGGGTGTCTCAGTGACTTAAGTCTAATCTACCTAGGAACAAGAAACAAGACGTGTAATCTGTGTTATTATCTTGAGTAAGAGGACACAAGTTCACAAAGAACACAAACCTGTGTGTTTATAAGGTTGAGTTTACAATATGAATGTGACATGGCTTATATTCCCTTTTCCTTTAAGTGTGTAATTTCTTTAGATATATTTTTTATTTTGTGATTAAGAAAGAAAATGGAAACAATTATAAGCAGTTGTCTGTGAAAGGTTGTCACCAATTGTTCCGCGTGAATAAACTTAAAGCGTACGTCTATGTGTAAACAAAATTGGGTTGATCTTGTGTTTGAACCTGGCATGTTTTGTATCTTCTTGTTATCGTATGTGTATTTTTTATATTTATTTTTTGCATTTGTTTTGTATTAATTTTTATTTCTTTGCGAATTTAAGAATGTATGTAAAGACTATTGTGAACAGTTGTCTGTGTAAGGTTGTGACCAATTGTCTGGTAATCGTTGATATGACTTGTATAATTCCTTTTAGTAGTTGTGCAATTGTGTATTTTATATATTTTATTTTATTTATTTATTTGTGACTTCTAAGAGTTTTAAGAATGTATGCGAGAACCATTGTGAACTATTGTCTTTGAAAGGTTGTGATTAGTTGTCCGGTTACATGGTTAGGACTCAGGTAGCATCTAATGCTTTGCGGGACAAGTCACCCGCCTTCACCAAAGATGGTAATAATTTGTTGACTGCCTAGGGAGTAATGCAGTCAGGTGACCATTGTCCATTTGAAATGTTAAAATTAGGAAATTTATTATCAAGGATGATTCTATTATTTTCCTTTTAAAACTGCATTTTGAATTAAAAATAAGTTTTGCCTCGTTCCAATCCATACGATGGCCTTCCTTGTCTACGTGTTGGAAGACAGCGGAATTTTGTTGTGCATATTTGACTGAATTTTTGTGTTCTTTCATCCTGGTGTGTAAATCTCTACCTGTTTGTCCCCAATATACATTATCACAATCCGAGTACGGAAGTTTATAAACACCTTGATGTATTTTAACCCTAGGTCTTTGATACACATAAACTATTTTCTTAGACAAATTATTGGGAAAACTAAAAACAAAGTTTATGTCTTTCTGTGGTAGAAATTGCGAAATGTCATTTAAGGACTTATCATAAGGCAATTTTATACACTTTTTGTCCCAAACGAAATTCTTACTGGAATGGGAAGTGGATCTAAAGTGACTAATTTCGGCTGTGCTTAGGGCTCTATTTAAAAACCAATCAGGATACCCTATTCTTTTTAATTGATTCCTGATGGTTGTTATTTCCAAATCCAAATAATGTGGACTACATAATCTGAGTGCCCTCAGGAAAAGACCTGAGGCAACACTATATTTAATTTTATCAGGATGGTGGCTGAAAAAGTGTACATAACTCTCCGTATGAGTGGGTTTTCTGTACACTGTAAAAGACAAATGATCCTGATGTCGTATTAATAGAATATATAGAAATGGCAGTCTGTTATCCACCTGCCATTCAACTATAAATTTCAAATTAGTGGTTAAGTTATTGAGTTGTTCAAAGAAAGCATTGAACAACTCAATAACTTAACCACTAATTGTGTGTGTGTGTGTGTGTGTGTGTGTGTGTGTGTGTGTGTGTGTGTGTGTGTGTGTGTGTGTGTGTGTGTGTGTGTGTGTGTGTGCGCGCGCGCTACTAAAAATTGTATTTATTCTGTAAGCACATAGAGCAAAGATAATACCTGCAGTCACAACAAAGCGTCTCCTGCCGTAAAGTCTTCTTTCTATGACCTGGCTTGTCCCCTGACCTAAGACTAACCCGCATTATGTCATCTGAGGTCAACCTGCCCTCTGTCCGGTCACGATATCAAATAATCATGTCTCAGTGTTTCCTAAAGCTTCGGTCAAGAGATGTAACTGTTGAATACCGTGAACGAAGTATATTGGGAATAAAGACCACACCTGTTGTTGATCGTCCTAAATCATTCGTTTCCAATGACTGAGAGGTATATTACTGTATTGATGACAACAATAATTAATCATTAAAGATTTTATTTTTCAATTAACTTTTAATGCCTTCAGTCCAATGGCTTGCTGTATATATATATATATATATATATATATATATATATATTATATATATATATATATATATTTGGAAATAGACTCATCCACTGGGATTCGAACCCTTGCCTAGGCGGCTTACGTCTTTATAAGACAAAGGCCTTACCGCCCATGCTATCTCGACCCTACAAAACGAAACGACTTGGTTCACAGCCCAGTCGTTCCGCCGAGGGCACTCGGACAGAACATGATATGTAATGTATTTCATCAAATCCTTTATGCAGGCTAGTCTTCCGACAAGTGTTTTTATCATTTGACATTTTTGGAAGCGGATGAGTCTATTTCCAAAAATGTCAAATGATAAAAAACATATGTATATATATATATATATATACATACATATATATATTATATATATATACATATATATATATATATATTTTCGTATATATAGACATATATACATATACATATATTATATATATGCGTATATATATATATATGTGTATGTATATATGTGTATATATATGTATATATTATATATATATATATACATATATATATATATATATATATATTATATATATATATATATATATGTATATATCGCTCCTATTGTACAGCATTTTGACATTACTCGATGCCTACCACTTAGATTGGCTGTCCGCGCAGGTAGGGCCAAGGTGATAGTAGCTTTGACCTAACTGAAGTCCTAACATATTCTTATATATATATATATATATATATATATATATATATGTATATATATACATATATATATATAATATATGTATATATATATATATATATATATATATATATATATATATATGTATATATATATATATATATATATATATAATTTAGCTATTACAATTTTCAACAATGAGAGTTAGGTAACTCTTTGACTCCCAAGAGAGTTAACTCTCCATCGCTCGTTGATTAGATAATTGTCCTCAGGTGATGTTATGCATCTGCCGTAAACCTCTCCACAATCTAAAGATAAACAGCAAAACAACCAAACAAAATATGTCAACATATTACGTTTTCTGCAGAGAGCCCAATGTACCACCAATAATAAAAAATTGATTGTTATTGATATATCAATAACCAATCTACCAATTGTCAAGTGGACGAAGAAGTCTGGTCATAATGTATTAGGGCGTTGTCTTGCCTGGGTGTGTCCTTCAAAAGACCTTGACAATCTAACATCCCAATCATTGTTATTTATTATTGCATTTATCTATTCATTTATCTGTTTATTTTCGTATGTTTTTATCTACTAATATTCACTGATTTATCTATATTCACCTTTAGTTATCTATTCGATTAATTCTTTACTTATTCATTTATTCATTTCTTTATTTATTTGTGGTGCGTTCGGAAAGTATGTATGGTTTTGTAAAAAAAAAAAAAAAAAAAAAAAAAAAAAAAAAAAAAAAAAAAAAAAAAAAAAAAAAAAAAAAAAAAAAAAAAAAAAAAAAAAAAAAAAAAAAAAAAAAGGGGGGGGGGGGACTGGAACCCCACGCAACCATTGCTCATTACTTCTTGTCCTAGTTATCCAAACACACAGGTCACAGGTAACAACTTCAATAAAGAAAAAATGCGTGCTTGTTCCTATAAATTCATTTGCATAATTTTGTAAAGATGCTCAAATCTAGAAAATTCAAAATCACTGATTAAATGAAGAATTTCTCAACTAGTCTTTACTTACGTTTTTATTTAACTATTCTTTTTATAGTTTCAACTTACTATTTTGCATTATATTCATGTTTATATTACGATACATAAGGCATACAAATTGCCCAGTATGAGATAGACTAACAGATCACCCACATCTAATCACATATATCTATACTTTACCTAACATAACAGTATGAGACCAAATATCAAAATTTCAATAGAAATATAATAAAAACACACACACAGTGTATATACATGTATCATATACACATAAACAATTAGACCAGTTTGAACAAAACTCAAATAAACACTACAAGAAAATAAAAAAATTCAACTTCTTTCTTGTTCAAGTCCCTCTCTTTTCTTCCTCCTCCCTTCCTCACCCTCCCCCTCCTCCCCTCCTTCTTCTCCTCCCCTCCTCCTCCTCCTCCCTTCCTCACCCTCCTCCTCCTCCTCCCTTCATCACCCTCCTTCTCATCCCCTCTTCCTCCTCCTTCTCCCTTCCTCCTCCCCTCTTCCTCCTCCTCCTTCTCCCTTCCTCCTCCCCTCGTCCTCCTCCCTTCCACCACCTCCTCCTCCTCCTCCCTTCCACCACCTCCTCCTCCCTTCCTCTTCTTCCTACCTTCTTCCTCCTCCTCCCTTCCTCCTCCACCCTTCCTCCTCCTTCTCCTCTCTTCCACCACCTCCTTCTTCTTTCCTCCTCCCCTTCCTCTTCCTCCCTTCCTCCTCCTCCTCCTTTCCTCCTCCTCCCTTCAACCACTTCCTCCTCCTTTCCTCCTCCCTTTCCTCCTCCTCCGTTCCTCCTCCTACCCCTCCCTTCCTCTTATCCCTCCCTTCCTCCTCCCTTCTTCCTCCTCCTTTCCAACTCCTCCTCCTCCTCCCTTCCTCCCCCTCCTCCTCCTCCTGTCTTCCTCCAACACGATTCTTCACGCCTCTTCGTTCTTCGCAGCCCATTAGGACCAAAGAATTGTCAAGAGGTCCCCTGTGAGGTGTCCTACGCCTTCGGGAGAGTCTCAGCCAGAGGCCCTACGTCAGGGCACTGAATACCCTGAGCTTGGCACTTGTGAGAGGAGCCTAAAGATCTGCACACTGAGACACTTATTCTCACGAACAGACTACTTAAGAATCTTATGCATATATTTCCATATCTAATCACGGAGGGTGTTTAGCTTCTGTACGCGTAAATGGTGGAAGCTTAATGAAATTAAACGAACAAACGAAAGAAAATTGTGTCCTGAGGTTCTTATGCGTATAAACTGAAAAGGTAGTTTATATACGTAATCACGCGTGAGGGTGTACAAACGCATGAACGCGTACATACACGCACACACACACGCACACATACACACACACACACACACACACACACACACACACACACACACACACACACACACACACACACACACACACACACACACACACACACACACACACACACACACACACACACATATATATATATATACACACACACACACACATACACACACACACACGCACACATACACTCATAATTCTCTCTCTTTCTCTCGCTCTCTCGCTCTCTCTCTCTCTCTCTCTCTCTCTCTCTCTCTCTCTCTCTCTCTCTCTCTCTCTCTCTCTCTCTCTCTCTTTTTCTCTCTCTCCGTATTGCAAGTGCGAGAGTTTGTGTGTGCGATAAATGAGCGTGTGTGTGTGTGTGTGTGTGTGTGTGTGTGTGTGTGTGTGTGTGTGTGTGTGTGTGTGTGTGTGTGTGTGTGTGTGTGTGTGTGTGTGTGTGTGTGTGCGCACGCTCGCGTGTGCTGTCCATTACAGAATTTTCACTTATGCACGTACTTAAATAGCCAGATATCAGAATTACAAACAGTGACATGCAATCATATACCATTCTTTTATAACTTGGCTTTAAAACAGATGTTTCAACTTAATTCCTAATAAAACCTGCTCTCTAATAACATAACCCAATTACATCCTATCTATCTCCTATTTGTTTGACTGGATTTGATGAACGTTTGTTCCAAAGAGACCTTTGAGCTCTGTCTTCTCTTTCTGTTTATGTTTGACCCGAAAGGAAACGTTGCCTCTCCGAGAGGGAATTCAGTCTCTGGTCCAAGACAACGACTTTGGTGAATGATTGTTTGCACTTTATCCGCCCGACGAGCTGTGATTAAGCTTTGGTGTTTACTTTGTGTGTATCTGCGACTATACTCTGCCTCAGCGGGACCAAATGCGAGGCTCACTTGTACGGCAACATTCCCGGTTGGTGGTATTGCCACATTAGTGAGTTTCATTTTTCTTTGAATCTCGGAAACGGAGTATAAGTGCATTGTGTGGGCGCAGAGGGATTTACCAATCTGCTGTGTTAGGGACATTTGCTTTGCTTTTACTCAAATCAGCAGAGACTTTGTTAGTAACTACCCACTTCTTCGTGAAATAATGACATTCCTTTTTTATCATTTCTTACTATTTTCTTAAATCGTCATTAGGAGCCAGCTTGGATCTTGCCAGGCTGACTGCGGAAATGGATGGCATTCAGTGGCCTCTGACGTCATTTGACAGGCACTCCGGTAAAGGTTACAAAGGATTATAAAGGAGAATACCGACAGGAGACCTTTTGGTCCATAACTAGGTCGTAGGCAAAAAAATATGATAATGATAAGTAAATAAATAAATGAATAAATAAATAAATAAATAAAATTATAGAATAAATGATTATAAATAGAATAAATAAGCAAATAGATAAAGTTAATTATACAAACAGATAAATAGTAAATAATAATAGACAGATTAATAATAATACATGATAATCAAGCAAATAATGATAAACAGACAGACAAGTAATGACAAACAAATAAACAACTAATATGAAATAGTCGTTAACTCATTCGAGTCTCTCTCTAAGCTGAATAAAATCATCTGGGATGTATAAAATATATTATGTTTATATCATATAATGCATTGTAATTGTAACACTATGTAAATATGTACAAATATGTATCTCTGTATGGAGCCATCTAGCGAGTTCACGCTAATGGATTCGTATTCCCGCCAATTGTGCATGCCGACGTCAAGATAAGCGTCAGTATTGTATCAGATGTGTTCCAGAGCACAAGTATGCTCTGTTGCGTGACATACTTTGATTTAATCATATATTCATAAGTGTCTAACATTTCATTTATCCACCATAATAGGCGTTAGTCATGATATTAATAAAAAATTTGTCCCGCATCTTTCTACATTAGAGCAGCTGCCCCTAGGGAACCGGCCACAGCCAAATGGTTTAGCCCATAAGTCATTCAACTTTCTGATTTATTGATGTATTTGTTTATTTTTAGTTTATATAGTATCTATTTATCAAATTATCTATTTACTTATTCATTCATTTACCTATTTAACTCTTTGTTCTATTTAATTATATCTTCATGTTTTTGTTTTTGTTTTTGTTTTTTACTTTGATTAATTTTGTTTTGTGTCATATTCATGTTTCTTTTATTTTTATTTTTCATTTTATTTTGTTTTTATGTTTTCAATCCTATTCTATTTTCATTTTTTTCATTTCATTTCATTTGTCTTTCTTTCATGTCAACGGCACCTTCCCGCTAACGAAGTAATTAATCCTTAGTTATAATGCCCAGAGCCCCATAGAACCGCGCTCAAGAGGTGACGTACAAACAAGCAATTAAAGTTGAGCTTAACGTTAGTGGTCCAGACATCTTAAAGTCAGGAGGAAAGGAGTCGTTAGTCAAAGGCAATTAGTCAAAATGGGAGGTCGTTAGAGATCGAAAGCATAAAGGAATAATGGCCGACGCCAACAGAGGCCTTGTCATGAGAAATGGTCATGAGTAACGAAATGCCCCAGGGAAGCAGAGTGCATGAACACTTAGACACACTGAAGTACTCGGGGGGAAATAGATTCACTTAAAGGTACTACATTTACCTGCGTTGTCTATTGTGAACAAGGAGTGAACCTCTTGTTTATACTGAAAAAAATGATTGGTGAAGAGGAATTTTGTTTGCATTTTGATGGGAAGAGAATTGGCAGTAAAGAATATCAATTGGTCTGTGTAAAGAATTCTGCAAGAACTCTTTACCTCGACATTTTGTCTTGTGAGAGCGGATCAGCCGAGGATAAATTTATCCCACTGCAAACCCTGCTAGATGAATACAATGCATGGAGGAATGTCATAATGATTATTACCGACACCACAGCAGTCAATATAGGCCACCAAAGTGGCGTTGTTGTTAGACTTCAGAGAGACAGTTTGGACAAAAGGGACTAGAAGAGCCTCAGTTTATTGGATGCCAATATCATATTCCCGACTTGGATCTATGGCACGTGATGAATTCCTTTTTCTCAAGAAATACGTAGTCACCTAGCATCAGCTATTATTTCATTGATGATGTTTTGGGAGGCTATGAGAACTTAAAAAAAAAAAAAAAAAAAATCTGATATAGAAATGATGCCAACACGAGAAAAGCATGGATGAGAAGATGAGTTCAGGTTTCTTTTTTAATTCTGTGAAGCATATAAGTACTCTACTACCACAATTAGCCTTCAGATGATTTCTCCATACCGTAACCTGCCCTCTCCTTCCGAAATAGAGAAATCAGCTGACATCATCGCATCTACACAGGCGAAGACATGATTCTCAAATCAATACTATTTAGAAGACACAATGAGCTGCATGCTGCTATCTCTAAATTGAAGTGTCCTAAAGCTTTGAAATATTTTTCGACCCACTGGATAAAGGAACAAACATGTGCACATACATACATACGTACATACATACATACATATATATGTACATACACACACACACGCATATACACAAACA
>NC_134779.1:23097930-23100430 GCF_046742065.1 Oratosquilla oratoria | reverse complement strand
ACTAGAAACTTTCAGTGATCTTCTCTCTAATACAATACTTATTAAACTGTGTAGCCACTACACAGATCATCAACGTCTATCCAGTTTAATAAGAACTACTTGAAACCTGATATTCACAAACCAACAATATATTCACATTCCTAAGTAAAATCTTAGCCAAGAAAAAAAAATTATCAGTTTAATTTAATTCATTCATTGATTTATCTAATTACCCAATTGCTTATTTATTTATCTATTCATTTTTATTTGTTTGTTTATTCGTTAATTTTCTAGAAAGGATTCTATAAGGTTTTTTGGTATTAAAGTGTTTTCTAAAATGAAGGAAAATTGCTTGATGCTGGGGAGAACAGATCAGGCTGTGGTGCCTTCGATTTGGATTTCACCTCATGAAAACAAAGTCCCTTATAACTCCATCTCCTCATCGTTTCCTCCTTTTTGGATAAGTTGATTATATATAAGTTCCAAGTTTACCTTCGAGGTTTTGGTTCGCCTAAAGAAGCGTTTAAATGTTTCTAAAATATTAAGAAAGCGTCAGATAGTCTTTGCTTGTGACTATTTATTAATTGAGTTCTAAATCAAGGAGCTGCTTATATATTAGTTCGTTATCAATTGTGTCTTTACTGTGCCAACAAAATGGCGAATCCGTGGATATTTGTCCCGAATTATGAAAGGCGATTTTATAAAAGAAAAAAATAAAATAAATAAAGTGTTTATATATATATATATATATATATATATATATATATATATATATGTACATATATACATATATATATATACATATATAAATATATATATATATATATATATATATATATATATATATATATGTGTGTGTGTGTGTGTGTGTGTGTGTGTGTGTGTGTGTGTGTGTGTGTGTGTGTGTGTGTGTGTGTGTGTGTGTGTGTGTGTGTGTGTGGCAAAAAGAACGCCTAGGGGCGAACCCATAGCGAGGCCGTCTATTTGCCGGTGTCTATATGCGATGTTGAAAGTCTCTACACTAACATCGATATTGACCGGACAATCCAGTTCATCCTAGAAGAGATCTACCCTGAAGGCAGCCCACCCAAAATTGACATTCCAAAAGTTTCCTTGCAGGCCCTTCTGGAACTCTGCACGAAAGAGGCCCCTTTCGTTTCACCCGACGGCAGAATGTTCCGGCAAATAGACGGCGTCGCTATGGGTTCGCCCCTAGGCGTTCTTTTTGCCAATTTCTTTATTGGTCGCATAGAAAGAGACGTCTTCTCCATCCAACAGAAGCCACGAATCTACGCCAGGTATATCGATGACATCTTCGTATTGGCTAAAGACGATGACGAATTACAACACCTCCACCATTGCCTTCAGGAGGCATCGGGACTCAATCTCTCTGTAGAAAACAGTTCAGACGGATGTCTTCCTTTCCTCGATATTTTAGTTAACCAGCAACCGCATGGATTTTACACGAAAGTATTCTGTAAACCGACCAACCCAGGACTTTGCCTCAACGGAAGGAGTGAGTGTACTGACAGGTACAAACGCGCCACAATCTCCGCGTATGTGAGGAGAGCATTCACACATTGCAGTAGCTGGCAGATCGTCCATGAGGAATTAGAACGAGCCACCCAGGTCCTCGTGAATAATGGATATTCAAACTCAGAAGTCTCCAAAGCTATCAACATCCAGCTTGACAGGTGGTACAACAAAGAAAATACCGCAACATCTGCAGGACACCATTTCCGTCTGTACTACCATGGATACATGAACAGCCAATACAAACAAGATGAAAGAGCCCTTAAGGATATCATTTCCAAATACGTAGAAACCACCAACAAGGACGACAGACTGAACCTCACAATCTTCTACAAAAACAAGAAAACACATCACCTCCTCCTAAAAAACAGCCCCATAACTGACATCCCAGAGCTTCAACGTAGCCATCAAGTGTACGAATACAAATGCCTTTCAGGGAACTGTGCAGCCCTGCCCTCTACGTACATTGGAAGAACCACTACGAAGCTCTCCAGGCGCCTCACACTCCATCTATCAAACGGAGCTCCAAAGAAGCACTCAGAAGAGGTTCACGGGGTTAGTCTGACCAGAGCAATGCTAGTCGGAGGAACTTCCATCCTGCATACCGAAAGAGATTACTCCCGTCTACGTATATTGGAAGCCCTTTATATAAAAAACAAAAACCCTTCTCTCAACTCACAAATCACTGACATGTACATAATTCCTAGCCTTAGAAATTTCCAAAACAGTTATAAGATAGTTAGAGAAGAGGACGAACGGCGTACGGCTCAGGCAGGTTCGAAAGCGGGATCCCGGGTCAATGCCTAGATCCCTATTGGCCAGCCTCGACCAATCACGTTCCTCCTTTTCTTCCATTCTGCATTTAGTTCCCCATATAAACTGTTCCCTTCTTTGCCTGTACCATAACCTGAAGATGACCTATGTAGGTCGAAAGCTTGTTTTAATAGAGTGTTCTTCATCTACAAGAACTTTCTATGTCTTTCGGACA
>NC_134779.1:23090430-23092930 GCF_046742065.1 Oratosquilla oratoria | reverse complement strand
GGAGAGGAATATATATATATATATATATATATATATATATTATATATATATATATATATATATATATGAGAGGAAAGGAAGAGAGAAAGAGAGAGAGAGAGAGAGAGAGAAAGAGACAGAGGGAGATGCAGGTAGAGAGAGAGATGGAAAAATATAGGGAGAAAAGAAGATGGGGGAGAGAGAGAGAAGGAGATAGAGAGAGAGAAAGAGAGAATGGAGACATACAGGAAGAGTTGAATACAAAGTCAAATGACACTGAAGGAAATAGAAGATAAAGAAAAATGGAATTAGAATCCCAAGGATTTAAACATATGAACAAATAAGATCAAGGAAAGTAAGGAGAACATAAAGGAAATTAAGTAAAATAAGAAAATGTAATAGAAGTACGTAAATATGTATGATAGATGTATGTATAGTACTTTTGTATATATATATATATATATATTTTTGTATATATACATATATATACATATATATATATATATATATATTCACTTGCCCACGCGCCATACTACCATTGTACCATCATAGCAGGGATGGGTTGAGCACAAAATTCGTGTATATGTATGTGGCTCGAACATACAAATATAAGAAATTGTACTCAACTTATATCTCTCTTGATGGCACAGTGATTAGTCATTGTTACTTTGTTACGTCTGAGCTGAGGTTCGAGCCCTTGGCTTCGCTTCGTATCAGTTTCCGTATACGTCTCCGATGAGCGCATTGTGAGTGTCGTTCGTGATGACATGGAATTAAAGGTAAAAAGTTAATGTGGCTGAAAAAAAAGATATATATATATATATATATTTATATATATATATATATATATATACATATATATATTTCAATTTCTGCGTTGCCTCCACGGTTTTTCCGATGTTGATGGGTTAGACTTAAAGTGTATTGTGGTTGATAGAATTGTATCTCTAATCACTGGGACCCATTCAGCGTTGTACATATATACATTATATATATATATATATGTATATTAAATATATATATATATATATATATATTTACATATATATATACATATATATACATATAGAGGTATATATATATATATATATATATATATATATATACATATATATATACATACATATATATATACATATATATATACATATATATATATATATATATATATATATATATATATATATATATTGCAGTAATTCACAAGGCACACGTGAAAATAATATGCAGAAAGAACCACTGGGAATTAAGGCATGTAACAAATTTTATATCGGCCAAACTGGTAAAGACTTAAAAACTAGGATAAATCAGCACAAATATAGTGTAAGGAGTGGGCAAAGTTCCAGTGGCCTTTTTATCCATGTAAGAGACCACAATCATCCTATTGACTGGGATAATTCGAATGTAATTTCTTGTAGATCCTTATTAGAAAGAAACATCATCGAATCCAGTCATATTAAACAAACCTTTGACAATAATATCAATTTAAGTTTAGGATTATTTAAACTTGATGATTTTGTTATTGATAAAATTGTAAGAACTTCTCCAAGTGCTACTAAGCGGGGGTGACGTAACGTCATGGACCAAACGTCCGTATATGTAAACATCGGCTCTACCTGATTGTGAAGCATCTTGTGTGTACTTCCCATGTTCCTAGCTTGTCTTTTACTTTATGTATATATATCCACCTTTGTCTCTGTAACTGTGTATTCCTTGATAATGTCTTAAATAGACGAAAACGTTCGGACTAAGCTTCTTATTTCCCAGTGGTTTTTTTCCTATATATATATATATATATAAATATATATATATACATGTATATATATATATTTATGTATATTTCTAAACAGAAATGTAGTAGCACATTTGTAAATGACACACAGGAAACCCACAGTCGGAGAAAATAGACTTCGAATAAAGAAGAATCCTATATTTCGTCTATCAACTGTAGCCATCTTCAGGAAAGTACATAAGACAGAGGACAAAGGGGACTTACAAGCTACAGAAAAGAGAAGGAATGCGGACAAATGACCTCACTCAGGCGCGGGGCAAACTGGGGTGGCGGAGGAGGGAGGGGGTGAGGTGAGGGGGGTTGTAAGTTCCGTACCAGTTTGCTAACAGCTGCGCGTGAGATGATGTCAGGAGTCCACTGTCCTTTGGAGATATTAATATTAGGGCATCCCTCAATTAATGCTGATTCGACTATTTTTCTCGGAGCTTACGACCCCCCCTCACCTCACCCCCTCCCTCCTCCGCCACCCCGGTTTGCCCCGCGCCTGAGTTCATTGGGCCGCATTCCTTCTCTTTTCTGCAGCTTATAAGTCCCCTGTGTCCTTTGTCTTATGTACTTTCCTGAAGAGGGCTACAGTTGATAGCCGAAATATAGGATTCTTCTTTATTCGAAGTTTATTTTCTCCGACTGTGGGTTTCCTATTTCATATATATATATATATATATATATATATATATATATATATATACATATATATATATTATATATATATATATATATATATATATA
>NC_134779.1:23077930-23085430 GCF_046742065.1 Oratosquilla oratoria | reverse complement strand
CCACCAGTATCATCATCATCATCATCATCATCATCATCATCATCATCATCATCATCATCATCATCATCATCATCATCATAATCATCATCATCATCACCACCATCACTATCACCACCATCATCACCATCACCATCGTCATCACCATCACCATCGTCATCACCATCACCATCACCATCATCATCACCATCATTATTATCATTACTATTGTTAGAAAGATATTACTTCGTTTATTCTAATAACTTCCATAGAGTTCCATTCAATTAGTTTAAACTCCTTCACTACCTCAGAGGGTTAAAGCTTATTTCAATTAACCTTGTTAAGCAACGAACAATTATACGTAGCTGAGGATAGCTCTCTTACTAGAGAAGGTCTGATCACTAATGCAGTTCTTGTTTACATCTATGGAGCAAAGTTGTCGTTTTTGTATGTGTTTTCCTGAACGTTATCACTACATCAGAGGGTTAAAGTTTATCTTAATTAACCTTGTTAAGCAACGAACAATTTTATGTACCTGAGGATAGCTTTCTCACTAAAGAAGGTCTGGTCGCTGATGCAGTTCTTGTTTACATCTATGGAGCAAAGTTGTCGTTTTTGTATGTGTTTCCCTGAATGTTATCATCACAGTATTGTGTTTCATTATATTCTATTCTTATCAAATTCTGACGATTTTATTCAGCTAAGGGGATGACTTGGGCATGTATGTTTTCTAGGTTTGTTCTAGAAAAAAACAATTATTCTAAATCCACAAAACAGTGAATAGAATCGTATAAACTAAGCTGTGACGAAAAAATATAAAGACCTAAACCTATATGAACGAATCGATCTCATTCCCTTTGGCAGTTGGTCACAAAGGTTCTGATTCCATTGTCTCGCGTAGCTCCTGAACTTATGCACTGCTACTGACTCGCTTCCTAGTGGCCCACTTCAACCCTAAATCAAATCACTAAACATCCTCTTACAGCCATTAGTTATCGGCTTGAACCCCAAGTTTGGAAAGCCCCTGAGCCCCACAGGGGTCCCTCGTGGTCTTTTCCCCCCCAGGAAGGGGGTTCTCCGTGGCCCATAAGGAATGGGGAGGTTAGAATGACATTCCCCCCCACCCTAAGTCAAGAACAACTGCTCTAGAACACATCCCATCCCTCTTCGTCACTACTCTTGTACACATCCCCTTTACGAGGAAGCTAGTACACCCAAATGTACATTCTAGTTATATTCTGTTGACCTACTAATCTAGAATATATTCTACATATCTACTGTATATATCTAGCACACATACATTTACTAGTTGACAGAGTCAAGTATACGTTATTGATGTTAGGTGTAATGCGCTTTTGAAAAGTAGTAAACTTTAATGTACATCATATTTTTTCCAGTCTGTTACTTTTAGTTGTATTGTCTGTCCTAGTTTCTATACTGAAGTACAGTACGTGCTTCACATAAAACTTAATACTACTCGTAGATTCATCCATCTGGTGCTGCTACTTTCGTTTTTGTTACTTTTACAAAAGGATAAAATTCCCCTGAACTCTTACATTTTTCTATTAACCCATTAAGTCTTTACTATCATATATATATATTCCCTTCTGAATTACACTACGCTTGCAAAATTAATTAATGAATAAATCAATCAATCAATCAATCAATCAATTACCTGGTCAGTGTCTCAACAACCTTTTAATAATTTTTCATATACTGACATATTCAGCTTATTCGCCCTACTACTCTTGCAAATATTACACTGCATAATTCTTGTAATCTTACAAGTATTACACTACATAATTCTTGTAATCTTAAAAGTATTACACTACATAATTCTTGTAATCTTAAAAGTATTGCACTACATAATTCTTGTAATCTTGCAAGTATTACACTGCATAATTCTTGTAATCTTACATGTATTACACTGCATAATTCTTGTCATCTTGCAAGTATTGTACTACATAATTCTTGTAATCTTGCAAGTATTACACTGCATAATTCTTGTAATCTTGCAAGTATTGCACTACATAATTCTTGTAATCTTGCAAGTATTACACTACATAATTCTTGTAATCTTGCATCCATTCTCTCACCTGCATTATTATTTCTTTATACATTCCCCTTGCCAGTTGATGTACATTACACGAGTTATTAATTACAAGGATGAAGCATTCCCTCACTGTAATGCCTGTTCTTAAATTCCATTTATCTTTCATTACGTCTCATGTCGAGGTGCCTGGTAGCCCAGCGGATAACGTGCCGGACTCGTGAGCAGGTAATCGTGAGTTTGAATCTTCGTCTCGGGATACGTTGTATGTTCTCGTCAGCCCTGGCCAAGCGGGGAGGCAACCCAAACATGGACACACATTATAAAATATATATATATATATATATATATATATATATATATATATATATATATATATAAATAGATAAAAAATAAAAGATAAAAGTTAAAAGATAAAAGATAAAAGATAAAAGATAAAAGATAAAAAAAACAAATAACAAAAAAAAAATAATAATAATTAAATAATTAAATAATTAAATAATTAAATAATTGAATTAATCAATTAATCAATTAAACAATTAAACAATTAAACAATTAAACAATTAAACAATTAAAATAACATTACATTACATTACATTACATTACATTACATTACATAAAATAAAATAAAATAAATAAAATAAAATAAAATAAAATAGAATAGAATAGAATAGAATAGAATAGAATAGAATAGAATAGAATAGAATAGAATAGAATAGAATAGAATAGAATGAAATGAAATGAAATGAAATGAAATGAAATGAAATGAAATGAAATACAATAAAATAAGTAGAATAAAATAAAATAAAATAAAATAAAATAAAATAAAATAAAATTAATAAATGAATAAATAAAGCTTGCCGCAAATGACAGGGTTTGGTCTATCAGGAGGTTTCTCACTTCCCACTCCGTGAGAGTGGGATGGTGAGTTAGGTGAGTTTATAGATGAGAGCTTAAGAACATAAGAATGGAGGAGACTACAAGAGACCATAAGACTTGCACTCGGCAGTTCTATGTCCCTCTCCACCTGTCATCCCTATTCACAGTTATTTAATCATCTTTTAAAAAAAATTATCAGTGGGTTTTTCACTTCCCACCTCGTCAGAGTGGGATGGTGAGATTTTTTTGTTTCATGCTAGCATTTCTTTAGCTAGTGGTCCTATTAGATATATTGTCTTTATCCTATGTTACTGCAACAACACACATTTCTATTCAAACTAATTCCAATAAGTTATAATGGCAATGCTCGCCGATAGGAGAGCTTTCCTTCCATAACGAGATTAAATGAAAGAAAAAATAAATAAGAAATGAATAAATAAAAAACAAATGAATAGATAAATAGGGGAATAGATTTAGCTGTTTCAGTTGTTGTCTATATTACAATTTATTATCATCATCATCATCATTATTATTATTATCATCATTATTATTATTATTATTATTATTATTAATCATTATTATTAGTTATTATTATTAATTATTATTGCTGATTATTATTATAATTATTACTATTATCAAATATATATCAGATCATATATATTAGATACATATCAGATCATCATCTGGTGGAAAGTGAGTTCAGAGTGGAGGATAGATAGAGAAAGAGGAAAAGGATAAAAGGTAGGGAGGTACTTAGAGTGAACTGCTTAAATGAGAAAGAAAAGGAGAAGGAGTACAAGAAGAAGCTGAGAGAGGAGTGGGAGGGAGTGAAGGATGGAGTAGAACTGGAAGTGGAGGAGGAATGGGAATGGTTCAAGGAGGGAGTCATAAGGTGTGCAAAGATGGTGTGTGGAACAAGTAGGACGGGAGGAAATAAAAGAAAGGGTAGTGAGTGGTGGGATGAGGAAGCAAAGAAGGTTGTAGAAGAGAAGAAGCGAGCTTTCATAGATTGGTTACAAAATAGGACGAGGGAATCATATGAGAGGTACAAAGAAAAGAGAGAAGTAAAGCATAAGATAAAGGAGGCAAAGAGGAGAGCAGATGTGAAATGGGGTAAGAGCATGACAGAAAATTTTGAAAGCAATAAAAAGATGTTTTGGAAAGAAATTAAGAGAGGAAGAGGAGGCGAATCAAATAGAGAAGAAAAGGTAAAAGGTGCAAATGGAGAGATGATAATGGAAGAAGGCAATAAGAGGAAGGTGGGCAGAGTATTTTAGGGAGTTGCTTAATGTGAAGGAGGATAGGGAGGGAAAGGTAGTTGCAGTGGGAAGTGCTAAGAAAATGACCGTGATGAGTGAGGAAAATGGAGGAGAAATAAGGAAGGATGAAGTGAAGGTAGTTGTTAAGATGATGAGAGCAGGTAAGGCACCTGGTCTCGATGGAGTTTAAATCTGTTTGAGATGAAGTGTCTGAGAAGTATGATAGGGGTTACTAGGCTAGGTAGAGTGAGAAATGAAGAGTTGAGGAGGAGAACGGGGGTGGATAGTTGGGAGATAGGGTGGATGAAAGATTATCGGGATGGTTTGGACACATGGAAAGAATGAGTGAAGAAAGACTAGTAAAAGAAGTGTGGAAGGCAGATGTGGAAGGAGTGAACCTGAGGGGGCGACCTAGGATGAGATGGATGGATGGAGTAAAAGGGGCTTTGGGGAAGAGGGGAATGTCTTTTGAAGAATGACAGGAGAGGACAGAAGATAAGGGTGAATGGAGAATGGCTGCATTTGGATGATGATGTGATCTATGTGGTGAAATGGGTGGGGGATGGGGGATGAGGGATTATGTACGAGAAAAAATTGACGCAGTCCGAAGTGATTTCTCCCCGTCTTCTCCTTTTCTGCATAAGGGGACGGAGAGGGTGATCGCCGATTTAATGAACGGCCTTGCTGTGGATGTGCTGTGTCTTGCGACACTGCTTCTGACCTAGGGCAGTGGACAAGATGCAGGGATGACCCGTCATCCAGGAGGTGCCAAGATAAGAGGGAGGGAAGAGGGTGGAGGGGAGTGGAGTGTGATAGGGATGGAATGGGTGGGAGTGGTTTCTATGCCTTTGTTTTTTAGCTACCTCCCTTATAAGGAGGAAAAAAGCCTTTAGTATATGTATGTATGTATGTATGTATGTATGTATGTATGTATGTATGTATGTATGTATGTACGTATGTATTATTTTTGTATTTATTTATTTATTTATTTATTTTTTTGTATACTGCCATCCATGATAACATTCCTCTCTCTGTTCTGGTTCCTCTCTCTCCTTACAACCTCTTGTCAGCCCTGGAAATGTCATTTTTAGGCGAGGCCCTCCAAAAAAAAAAAAAAAGCTATTTTGCCTTATGCTACGTAGCCATTCTAATGGTATTCTATATTGCTCGCTGATCAAAGACGACGTCCGTACGCCAGAAACGGCTCACGTGGTCCCAGTATAGAGTTACACCGACTTAAGATTCTGTGCAATCTTCAACACGGAAACGGAAATTGTATGTGTGTATGTATGTATGTATGTATGTATGTATGTATGTATGTATGTATGTATGTATGTGTGTTTTTATAATATATATATATATATATATATATATATATATATATATATATATACACATGTACCCTGAGGATGTCTGAATAGACGAAAGTGCTTGGTCATTAGTTTATCTTTTTCCTTGGTGTTTTTTCCGCATATTTAGAATCACGAGTTTGTGTGGTTCATCATGCATATGTACAGTATATATATATATATATATATATATATATATATATATTATATATATATACATAATATATATATACATACATATATATACATACATATATATGTATATATATATACATACATATATATGTATATATATATATATATATATATATATATTAAGGGGGCGTTATTTAACCCAAATAGGTATTCGCTACTCCCATTTTTGGCTAGAATTCTTCCCCTCGAATGAATAAAATTCCTAAAAATCTGTTGACATGGGCGAAATTTAGCCAAAATGGTTCATGGTTAGGCTGGATTCCTCCTTTTCCTTTTTTTTTGGGGGGGGGGGGGAGGGGACTAGAATTCATCTCGTGAGATGAATTAAATCAGTTGTTATTAGCTGGAATAAAAACTAAAGAGTAAGTTGTCGTGTTTCCATAGTTAACTTGTACGTAAACTGGTAAGTAATTATTGTTTATTGTATCCAAACACATACATGTATACACGCACGCGCGCAGACACACACGTACACACTCACACACACACACACACACACACACACACACACACACACACACACACACACACACACACACACACACACACACACATACACACACACACGCGCATAAACACATACACATATACAAACACACACACAGATACACAAACACATAAGTGCACAAATACAAACATACACACACACACAGACATACACACATGTTCAAACTAAGGAGATAATAAGGAAATATCTTGACAGTAATAATGTAAAAGGAAGTCAGATAAGAGGGTTTTCATCAGGAAGATACTTCTTAGAACTGGAAGAATAATTTGCTTGATTTGCTAAGACACAGCTAGAATTGTTGTCTCTGCTGCGATTTCTAGAGAAGCTCTCTAGATCCTTCCCTTAAGCTAGAAGTCTACGATTCTTGTAGAAAATAATTTTTTCCGTAAATATCGTATTAATACTAATGCTGCTGCTGCCACTACCATTATTGGTTCTATTATATTTTTTTCTGATACTACGATTGGCAATACTACTACTACTACTACTACTACTAATACTACTACTACTACTACTACTACTACTACTTCCACCACTACTACTACTACTACTACTTTTATTTTAAATTAGAAATACGACCTCCATCCTATTGGAACTGTGTGGTGGAAGCAGCAGGGTCTGTCTTCCACAGACACAGTTCATTGGCCCCTCTCCCGCCAATGACTGTGGTCGACGACCCTTTTTATTTATTTATTTATTTATTTATTTTTAATAATGCCTAGTACAAAAGTTCATTTATCCTACTGTCAACCACCGTCTGCTCAAAATCCAGGTTTTGTATATGTGTTGATTTGGGACCTGGTACCTCTCAGGCACAAGAGGGCTGATCTTACTGATCTACTTCTACTACAACTACTACTACTACCACTACTACTACCATTTTAAAAAAGTAAAAAAAAAAAAAATAGATAAATACATAAATAAAACTACTACTTCTACTACTGCTTCTACTACTATTACTACTTCTGGTCTAGTCTAGTCCCCCCTACGTGTTCGCAAATGTTCAAACGGACGACCACCATTTTTCAGACAAGGCTAATAATAACGCGGACAAATGTACTCGACAATATTACGAACCATTTCAGAGCGTAGGTACTTTTTCTTCTGTAACACCCTGTATTACTATGGCAACTACTATTACTACTACTATTCCTGTAGTTACAACTACTACTGGTAATAGTACTATTTTCTCTATCTAACCTTCATTTCCTTACTCTCTTCTTTCATCATTCTTCCTATTCCTATTTCTCTTCTCCTATTCTCCTTCCTTCCTCCTCTTCCCTT
>NC_134779.1:23070430-23072930 GCF_046742065.1 Oratosquilla oratoria | reverse complement strand
GTCTTCGTCATCATCATCGTCTTCATCATCATTATCGTCTTCATCATCATCACCATCATCATCATTATAATCGACATTGTCATCATCATCGTGCTAGATCATGTCACCGATCGTTATACAGTATAACTTTCTTACCACAACACTTATAGTATTTGTGTCTACATTGACGAAATGAACATAGAACATAGATTACTGGACTATAGAATAACCACGCGAAACATTTCGCACTTGTCCGAATAAAAATGAAACGGAATAAAAGGTAAGGACATTCAATATAAAAGGAATATATCATTCTAAAGGAATTACAGGAATCGGATAAGTTCACCCAGAGGACTTTTGCCCAACACATGAGAATATGATTCAAGGCCTTGTATGGGTTTCATCTAAAAATGGAGGAAAATGTTTTGTAGGAAAAATCGTTTTACTAAAGCCACACAGTCATCTTTCACGCATATATGAAATGCCAATTCAGGTTGGAGAGGCCTTCTAGTATGATCTAAACATTTACTAAATCTCTGCTTTTGTATATGGATAAATCTTTGTTTCCTCTGGAGCAACAACAACGCTAAATCATTTAGGTAATCTGGCGAGCATAAAAATATAAAGTTACAAGTTTATGTCTGTTTCTTTCATATGAAAATGGACTTTGCCTTTGTATAATACACAAAAGAATTAAACCGACCATAGTGTATTTACATTTTATCATATGTAAATTCTCGTCATTCAGAGTTAAAGTACATAGAAATATAGAAGTATGGTCCAGCTTTTAACTAAGTGTTTAATGTATGTATATATGTGTATATGTATATATATATATATATATATATATATATATATATGTGTGTGTGTCTATATATATACATATTATATATATATATATACTGTATATATATATATATATATATACTGTATATATATATATATATATATATATATATATATATTATATATATATATATATATATATATATATATATACATACACTTGTACAACACTGAATGGGTCCCAGTGATTAGAGATACATTTTAACAACCACAATGTACTTTAATTCTAAGCCATCACCATCGGGAGCCCGAATGGAGGCCGACATGCAGAAATTGAAATGCGGTACTGCCGAGGACTCAAGCTCAGCAATCACATGACAAGTGCCGTAGTAATTTACCAACTACGCTGTCAAGAGAGATATAAGTTGAGCGCAACTTTTCTTATATATTTGTATGCTCGAGTTACATCCACATACATGAAGTTTTGCGTTCAACCCATCTCCACTATGATAGTACAACTGGAAGTATACAAACGCGGGAAAGTGTTTGTACAACACTGAATGGGTTCCAGTGATTAGAGATACATTTTAACAACCACAATACACTTTAATTCTAAGCCATCAACATTGGGAGACCGAATGTGAATAACTAATTCTTGGTTGACATCCCCTTTGCTTTTTTTTCAATGCAATGACCCTTCTAGTCATGCTAGTGATTAGTTCACGAATATCATCTTGAGGGATTTCTTAACATGTTCCCCGTAGTTTTCCTAAGAGTTCGGGCTTTGAAGATGGCTTCTTGTTCTTTTTGCGAACAAAGTGAATTCCAAACTGAAACCTGTGAAAAGTCTAGGGTAAACTTACTCACTACGGTAAATATAACAAAAGAAAAAATCAAAAGGTGTATAGATAAAATCAAAGTTAATAAAACACCAGGGCCTGACGGTTGGCATTCAAATTTGCTGATGATACAAAACTGTGCGGAGTGGCAAATGATCACTCAAACCAATTAGATATTCAAGAAGATTTAGATAAATTACAGCAATGGTCTGAAAAGTGGCCAATGAAATTTAACACAAGTAAATGCAAGGTAATGAACATAGGTAAAAATAACAGTAAGTACGATTACAAGTTATTTGGAAATTCGTTAACAAAAGTGGATAGTGAAAAAGATCTCGGCGTAATTATCAGTAACGACCTCAAATCATCCAAGCAGTGTATTTCAGCCTCTGAGAAAGCAAATAAGATTCTAGGACTGATTGCGCGATCTTTTGATTTCAAAAGTCCATCACTCATTAACAAGCTATATAAATCGTTAGTTCGTCCACATTTGGAATATGCTGTTTCCGTATGGTCACCGAATCTCATTAAAGACATTGACAGACTGGAAAAAGTACAACGGCGAGCCACAAAACTGATTCCAAATATCAAAAATAAATCATACGAAAATCGACTAAAACATATGAATCTGTTTTCCCTAAAAGAGCGTAGACTCAGAGGTGACTTGATACAGATCTTTAAGATTTTAAAGGGAATTGACATCAAAAGTGACAAAAAATTCACATTGAATGAGAATCAGACAAGAAACAATGGTCTCAAACTGTCCGGAAATAGATTCAATTTGGAAGTAGGTAGAAACAACTTTGCCAACCGTGTAGTTAATGAATGGAATAAACTTCCTGCACAGGTAGTGCAATGTAGTTCAGTTCGAAGCTTTAAGAATCATTTAGATAAAC
>NC_134779.1:23062930-23067930 GCF_046742065.1 Oratosquilla oratoria | reverse complement strand
GGGTGTTGCAGTGGGTCTAGCATTGACCCATGCTCTCAACACCCACCAACGTAATGTAGTTGTGCACACAGATAGTTTAGCTCTGTTGCAATTAATATCCAAAAATTTATCACAATGACCAGAAAAAACTAATGACCTCACTGTTGTTTCAGCTCAAGGCCCTCCGTCAGCAAGGGAGATCAGTCGTCCTCAACTGGGTGCCGGGACACATCGGCATCCAGGGAAATGAAGCGGCAGACAGGGTGGCCAGAAGAGCGGCCACAGGGGATATGGAAGGCGGAATCGGTGTCCTCCCGAGCCGAACTGAGATCTTGGCCATTGCAACGAGAGCGATGGCCAAGAGGGAACTACAAAGCCATAGGAACCTAACAGCCCAGAGGCCGTCAGCACGCTGGTATCAAGTTGCCACAGCGTATGAGCGACTGACCCCTGGAGTCCGTCTCTCCAGGATAGAGGAAGTCACCCTTCATCGACTCCGTCTCGGGTATCGATGCTTCTCGGAGGTGACGGGACAGCCGGAGGCCTGCATCCACTGTGGAGAGGCCGGCGCAAACGGGCTAGATCATTATGTGGCCCTTTGCCCGGCGACCAGATTTCTACGTGCGGGCCCCAGGACCTCGGCTGGGGGACTCATCCGTCGACTGACGGTGTCCCTTAACTCGTATCAGCTGGGACGCCTCCTTCAAGTGCCGCCCCCCAGATGATACGGATGGGTTCTGTTCGACTGTATTCTCTTGCTGATTTTTTGACTTATGACACATTTCAATTTAAGCCAAGGACTAATGCTTTCTTTTATTCACATAGTTAACTGCGCATTATGCCATAGACTGTACCGGATGGGACGCGACAGGTGCAGGAACTACGTCGGCTGGACCGGATGGGACGCGACGGACTCATAGGACACTAACCACGTCGGCTAGATCGTGGAGACCGTACAGCGCAACATATATTGACATATTTAAACAAATGTACATGTAAACTTATTGTAAAAGGCATACTTGTATGCCTTCTAGGAATATGGGTAGAGACCCAAACAAGATGTATTTCTTGTAAATCAATAAATGTAAAAATGCAGGTCGCGGTCAGTCTCCTTTTAGGCCTAGTCTGGGCCGGGTGTACTAGTGTATGTACATAGTGACGTCAATAAAACCCAGAAGCTAAAACCTACTGTCAATCTTCCCGGTCGTCACTAGCCCAGTAACGGCATCCAGTTACACGGGGACTACATAGAGTGAATTCAATGGCAACCTTGTATTTCCCCTTCTATAGTTCTACAGTTGGTAAGCCTGATACACGTCCTCAACATCATAGAGCGGAACAAGAACACAGATGGAGCTGCACGGCAACTAGGCCTGCCAACTGTAAATGAAACATGTTATTTGTTATCTAAAACCTTATCATCCAAGCAACATATATTAAGATTCGTTATAGACAGGCTTACCAACTGCGGGAAAGCGAGAGAGATAAGTAATGTTAATACGAGGTATCCAGAAACAGATGGGCATCCTCCACCACTTTTACTGGTACTATGTTAAGCACGTATATATATATAATATATATATATATATATATATATATATATATATATATATATATATATATATATATATATATTATATATATATATTTCGTGCTTAACTCGAAACCAGTAAAATTGGCGGAGATGCCCCCTCTGTTTCTGAACGCCTCATATATCAAAATTATAATGGTCATTATTTTCATATATATCTTAAATAAAGATATATATATATATATATATATATATATATATATATATATATATATATATATATATATATTTATGCTTTCCACTCACACCATCTCTTTTTTTATGGAGTCGATACAATACTTCCAAAAACCATTCTACCTTTGTCTAAAGCCGCCACCTTTGTCCAATGTACTCAGATAGCCAATTAAAAAAATTACCACTCCAAACCATTAAGTACCATTGCCTGAATACTAAAATCAAACAACTCAGTCAGTCACCACGATTTCAGTAGCCAATCACGAAAGGCTATTAGATCTACGTCATCACGAGTGGGCGGGGTCATGACTGACAGATTAACTTGATTACTTTTAACTCCCTAGCTGTAGTGACACATATCGTTCTAACTAACACTAATCGACGAATATTAAAATTAGGTCTAGATTATCCAGTTCAGTCCGATAGCTTTGTTTACTGAACTCATCCCAGTTAATGCCTGACAGCTCTTAATCATAATGATTTTTGTTTTGCAAAAAGCAAACCGTTTGACAAAAGTCATCTTGTCTCTTCTTGTCTTGTTCTGTCCTGTCCTGTCCTGTCCTGTCCTGTCCTGTCCTGTCCTGTCCTGTCCTGTAATATCCTGTCATGTAATGTAATGTCATTTAATGTCCTGCTATGTCCTGTCTTGTCTTGTATTGTCCTGTCATGTCCTGTCATGTCCTGTCATGTCCTGTCATGTCCTGTCATGTCCTGTCATATCTTGTCAGGTCTTGTCAGGTCTTGTCAGGTCTTGTCAAGTCTTGTCAAGTCTTGTCAAGTCTTGTCAAGTCTTGTCAAGTCTTGTCAAGTCTTGTCAAGTCTTGTCAAGTCTTGTCAGGTCTTGTCAGGTCTTGTCAGGTCTTGTCAGGTCTTGTCAGGTCTTGTCAGGTCTTGTCATGTCTTGTCATGTCTTGTCATGTCTTGTCATGTCTTGTCACGTCTTGTCATGTCTTGTCATGTCTTATGTATTGACATGTCTGGTTATGTCTTGGCATGTCTTATTCTGTCTTGCCATGTCTTACCATGTCTTCTCATGTCCTCTCATGCTGTCCTATCTTATTCTGCTTTGTTCTGTTTTGTCCTACTTTGTCCTGTCTTATTCTTCCTTTTTCTGTTTTGTCCGGCCTTGTATCGTCCTGTCCTGTCCGTCTTGTCCTGTCCTGTCCCTGCCCTGTCCTGTCCTGTCGTGTCTTGTCCTGTCCTGTCCTGTCCTGTCCTGTCCTGTCCTGTCCTGTCCTGTCTTGTCCTGTTCTATCTTGATCTGTCTTGATCTGTCTTCTCCTGTTTTGTCCTGTCTTGTCCTGTCTTGTCTTGTCTTGTCCTATCCAGTCCTGTCCTCTCTTGACCTTTTTAATCCTGTTTTTTCTGGGGTGTGGGGATTCAACAGCTCTTTGTCTCAAACTCGATACAATTCTATACCTTGTTACCTGCCGAATAGATTTATAGTTCGTCTATATTTTGACCGGAAGATATTTCTTGTTTTCAAACCCAATATAGATCAGCATATTTCTTTTCGAAAAATTCATTTTGGATATTTTTGGATTCAGCAATGAAACGGATGCAATCCCCCAAAAAACACTTCAGAATATTGTTAAACTTCGTAGTGGATATTTCATATCAATTTGGAAAGAAATCATGTTATCATTATTCTTTAGAACAGATTAATTTCTATTTCTGTTTTGAAATGATTTGGGTCAATATTGAAATCCATGATGAAATTCATGTTTTCCTTTGTTCCTGTGTTGTAGTTGAGACTGAATTATACAAGAGAATTCAATAGAAAGTATTGGAGTAATAGTGGATGGTATCATACAAGATAACATAATCAAAGGATATTATGAAGCTGATAAGAGTGTTTATATCTATGAGAAGACCATTGGTACACGAATTACCTCCTCCTCCTCCTCCTCCTCCTCCTCCTCCACCTCCTACTCTTCATCCTCCTCCTCCTCCTCCTCCTCCTCCTCAGCCTCATCCTACTCTTTCTTCCCATCATTATCCTCCTCCGCATCATCATCATCATCATCATCATCATCATCATCATCATCATCATCATCATCATCATCATCATCATCATCATCATCATCATCATCATCATCATCATCATCATCATCATCATCATCATCATCATCATCATCATCATCATCATCATCATCATCACCATCATCATCACCATCATCATTTCACAATCAAATAGTTAAATAGAAAAAAAAACGAGGAGAAAAAACAGAAACAAGAGAAAAAGCGAAGAATATGTTTGTGAAGAAAACAGAAAAAGGAGAAAGTAAGAAGGGATAGTTTGCAAGAGAAAGAAAGAGTAAAAAGAAGAGAAAAAAGAGGAAAGAGAATATAGAGAGGAAGAGAGGAAAAACGACGAAGAAGGAGAATCTAGCCGAGGCGAGAAAAAGAGGAAAAATGGAAGGAGGAAATGGCAAAGGGGGGCGGGAATAAAGAAAAGAGGAAGAGGAAGAGGAACAAAGAGAGAAGGAAGGGGAAGTGAAAAGGGAAAGGCAAAAAGGAAGGGAAATGAAGGTAAGGGGAAGAATTGATGAGGTGAGTAAAACTTTTTATTCGAGGGAATTAAAATACATGGAATGGAGGCGGGGTAGAAGAAGAAAGACAAAGAGGACGATGATAGGAAGAAGAAGAATGGCTAAATGAAGAGTAAGGAGGAGGCAAATGAGGAGGAGGAGGAGGAGAGGAGGAAGAGAATGAAGGCGTGGAGGAGAAGAAGACCTAAGAGAAGAAAAAGGAAGTCAGGAGTGGAAAGAGAGGAGGAAGAAGAGAAGGAAAAAGAGAAACGGAGGAGGAAGATTAGAAGATGGAGGAGGTAAAGGAAGATGAAGAAAAAGAAGAAAGGGAGTAAAGGAAGAGTAAGGAAGAGTTAAACATGGAGATCAGGTAAAGGATGAAAAGGTGTGGGAGGAGGACGAGAAGAAGGAGGAGGAGGAGGAGGAAGAGGAGGAGGAGTAGGAGGAGGAAGTGGAGGAGGAAGAAGAGGAAGAGGAGGAAGAGAAGGAGTAGTAGGAGGAACAGGAGGAGGAGGAAGAGGAGGAGGAGGAGGAAGAAGAGGGGGAGGAAGAGGAAGACATGGAGGATGAGAAGGAGGAGGAGGAGGACATGGAGGATGGGAAGGAGGAGTAGAAGGTCTGCGAGGAGGAAAGGTAGGAGTGAAGGAAGACATGGACGAAGACAGGAGGAAGATTAGAAAGACGAAGAGGAAAAGAAATAGAAGAAAAATAAAAATAAAAGCAGA
>NC_134779.1:23052930-23057930 GCF_046742065.1 Oratosquilla oratoria | reverse complement strand
CTTTAGACTTCACACATCATGTTGAAGTAACACCCCGACTACATTTGGTGACCCCGGATTGACCAAATGTAGTAGTCACACCCCAACTAGAGGCGAAATCCTGCGCCCTCGGGCCTTCAGATATGGAAACTTCACCCAGAAGAACAAGGAGAGCGGGTGATCATAAGAAAGGCGAGGACCTTAACGCGAAGATCACCAGGCAGAAGAGAAATAAGGCTTTGAAGAATGTTCCTAAATGTCTACGCGATTGATGGCAGTGTATGTGTTGTTGCCTAGTCTGGTGTTGCGCAATAGGAGAACTAGTCCTGGTGTTATTATTCTGTTATTTCTTTTAATACCGGATTCATATTATATGAACCATAAAGAGCCCTGAATACAAGAAGGTGGCGTTATTCTTTTGGTTCAATAAGTAAATAAAAAATAAAAAAATTAAGATCGCCTGGATTTATCAACATAGGAGTTCCTGTCCGCGACATTGCCATCAGCCAATCAGGTAAGACCCATCTATCTCTCTCTCTCTCTCTCTCTCTCTCTCTCTCTCTCTCTCTCTCTCTCTCTCTCTCTCTCCGTATTTCTAGCTATGGTGATGTTTTCGGGCAGCTCGTGACGTCGTCGTGGTGTTTGCACCAGGGACGGAGCAAAGAAGCCCCTTGTCATCATGACCACGGTCCGGGCTGACTGGAAACGTGGCCGCAGCTCTTTTCTCCTACTCTCTTTTCTATTCCTCTCTTTATCCATCTTATCTTTTTTTCCTGCTGTGGCTGTGCTTTGAATAGGCTCGTGGCGTAGCTGCGGTGAAGACTGATCCCGTGACGTGAGACTCGTGGTTCGAACGAGCGAGGTCAGAGGTACTCTTTGGGGCGACGGTCCCAAGGGTTGACTTCGAGCGCGGCCGCGGCTACACACACTCTCACTCTCACTCTCACTCTCTCTCTCTCTCTCTCTCTCTCTCTCTCTCTCTCTCTCTCTCTCTCTCTCTCTCTCTCACACACACACACACACACACACACACACACACACTCTCTCTCTCTCACTCACTCGCTGGGGACCTACTTTAGGCGCTGATGGGGGAGACTAGGGGACGGGGATGTGGGTGGGACAGGGGGCGTAGCTCGGGGGGTGTTGGAGAAACGGAGGCATAAGGATTAAAATGAGAGAGAAATTGGCGAACTGCCGACTGATCTACTTGCCTTCACCTCCGTTCATGTCTTCTTACCCCTTTCGACTGAAAGAGCCGATTTGTTATAATAAATAAATAATAGATGATAATTAAGAATAATGAATAATGATAAATGATAAACAATATTAAAGATAATAAACAAATAGATAATAATTGATATCAAATAATAAGTAATAAGAGATAACAAATAGTAACAACAAATAATTAATGATAACAAGAAATAATGAACAACGATCTATATACTAATTACAAAATTCCTCTTAATATCGATCTAAATCGGGCCGGGAACCAGTCGTCTACGTTGCCGTGACGACAACGTAGACGACTGATTGGTCGAGAGCGGCGACTTCACGGCGACGGAGACGACTGATTAACTAAAGGCGTCTGCGAGCGAAGCGAGCTCGCTCGAAGGTCCGAGCTCCCGCGTAGCGAGGTCGGGCGCAGCCTTTTGCTCGTAATGAAAAATAAATGAAGATGCCACAGTATCCCATCCAAAGCTCCACTGGCCAAAGTTTTTCTGGTTTCATCGCGGAGACTACGAATAAGGAATGAAGGCGCAACAATTGAAGCGAAGGGCAACGCCCTACCGGAAGCGAGAAAAGAGACCGATGGTACGATCCGGTATGAAACGGCGACAGGTCACTCTTAGAGAACAATGCTTTCAATACCAGTACCACAAGCAAAACCAGCGAAAATCGTAAATAAAATCAAAACAGAACGATTCTATTATCAGAGGCAGAATAGCGCGATTCCACTACTAGCAAAAACAGCGCAATACGATTCTAGAAGAACAGCACAATGCTACTCGAGTGGAACAGCGCTATCAATACTGTTGCCAGAAGCAGAACATCGCGATGTCACTACCTACAGAACAGTGCAATGCCACTACCTGCAGAATAGCGCCACGTCACTTCAGCAGAACAGCGCAGTGTCATCATCAGCAGCAGAACAACAAGAGGACAGAACTACTCCCAGAGGCAGAACGGCGGAAAGCCGTCCATCGTCCGTTCGGCCACGACTGCCCTCAGCTGAATAAAATCGCCCGACGACATCATCGAAATGGATCTCATCAAGGACTGAATGGCTGAGACTCGCCTCGGTTGAATAACATCGTCGGTCCAATTCGAGAATGATTTTTATTTATTTTATTTTATTTATTTGTTTATTCATTTATTTGTCTATTTATTCCGTTTAGGGGCACCAAGGTCTCCTTATCCTCTGCAGAAAGACTTGTTTGTTCCTTTGGTGTTATGTGGCAATTTTCCTTTCACTCTATGATCACACCCATCTTCACACCCACAACCTCGCCCAAACTCTTACCTACACTTTCGCCTACGCGCTCACCCACATTCTCACCTACCCTCACCCACGCTCTCACCCACGATGTTACCCACTCTCTCACTACCCTCACCCACGCCCCTCACCCACGATCTCACCCACGATCTTACCCACGCTCTCACCATCCTCACCCACGCTCTCACCCACACCCTCACCCACTCTCACCCACACCCTCACCCACTCTCACCCACGATCCCACCTAGTCTCACCCACATTCTCACGCATACTTTTACCCTCACCCACGATCTCACCCATTCCCTCACCCACATTCACACACACTCTCACCCTCTCACCCACCGTAGTTGTGGAGGCTCCCCTTCGATCCTTGAAAGCTCCCGGTAATTGCCACTTGCCCTGGCAATTCTATTATATGTCATCACAATGACGACCTCTGCCGCCGGCAAATCCTTCGTTATTTAAAATTTTTTTGCTACATCTGTCGAGGCAAAGATACATTAAATCTCTACAATGATTTATCATATGCTACATCTGTAATACAGTAGACCGTTGTATAAACGGATGACTAATGAGTATCGACTTTGTGCCCTGTGGTGGGCTGCTTTCGGGCAATTTTGATGTCTGACCGTAAATTGAGGCTATTACGGTTCATTAAGCTAATGGATTTTTTTTCTTTTCTTTTTTTGTCGCCTGTGACATATTTCCTTTGTTCTCTTGGTAAGGTTCTTGATGATTATGAGCTTACACCAAGAGACACTTAACTGTTGTTCAGGGTATCTGATTTACCCTGGCGTGTTTAGAACATAAGAGCAAGTGTCTGTTATCGTAAATATTTACATTTCCGCAGCAGACAATGGCCAGTGTGGTACCTTTAAGTGAAGCCAAATATACATAAGCACACACACATAGGAGAGAGAGAGAGAGAGAGAGAGAGAGAGAGAGAGAGAGAGAGAGAGAGAGAGAGAGAGAGAGAGAGAGAGAGAGAGAGAGAGAGAGAGAGAGAGAGAGAGAGAGAGAGAGAGGAGATAGATAGATAGATAGATAGATAGATAGAGAGAGAGAGAGAGAGAGAGAGAGAGAGAGAGAGAGAGAGAGAGAGAGAGAGAGAGAGAGAGAGAGAGAGAGAGAGAGAGAGACAGAGAGACAGAGAGAGAGAGAGGGAGAATTAGAGAGAGAGAGGGAGAGAAAGACCTTATCTCTGTATATTGTTATATTCTCATAGCTATTCCTGTACACACAGTCTCTACTCAAATCAGTATCCAGCAATTGCCTTAGTATAGGTGAGTTCTAAGGGACAATTGTATTCCATAGTATATGCATAGACATCCGAAACCTGGGTTAAAGGAGTTGATCAATTCAACCTTGATGATGATTTCAATCGAACGATTTCTGCACGTTGACCTTTTGAGTTCGATTGAGTAGTTCCAGGACCCCGGTTCGAGTCTCGGTGACTACAGGCGACTGGCACTTGTTTTGGATGGTCTAGCATGTAAGGCAAAGGTTGTGGTGTTGGTGCTTCACATGATCATTACGTCATGTGCCTGTCGAGTACTGGGAACGCGTGCGCGCACACACACATACATACACACATACACACACACACACACACACACACACAAACACACGCACACGCACACACAACACCACACATACACATACACACGCACACATACACACATACATGTACACATATACACATATACACTTATACACATATACACATATACACACATACAGACACACATACACACACACACACACACACACACACACACACACACACACACACACATACACACACACACACACACACACACACACACACACACACACACTCACGCACACACACACACACACACACACACACACACACACACACACACACACACACACACACACACACACACACACAAGCTGCACAGTTAGGCTCAAATTTCTTGAGGATCTTTACATTTTCATCGTCCTTTTGGGTCATGTTCTGATATAAATATATGCATTTCCTAAAATTGTTCTTAATCTATTTCATTAGTTTGTTGATATTTTTTGTTGGGGGAGGGGGCTTGGAATAAAAAGTCACCCCCCGTAACTGAAATCTATCCCTCCCCCTCCCCCCCCCTTTTTTTTTTTTTTTTTTTTTTTTTTTTTTTTTGTCATGCCGCTTTCGAGGATGAAGTGACTGGTCGATATCAGATGAAAACTCAAAACCGATGTTGTATTTCGAGAGAAACGTTTGTGAATTTTTCTTTCCTCTTTTTTTTTCTCTTTTTTCTAGAAGAGGTATCACATGAAGTGAGCTTCTAAATTTCAAGGATTTTGGTTACATTGGTCCCAGAACTCCACTTAGAATCTTCGCTATTGATGTGGTCACTGTAGCTCAATATAAATGATATGGAAGTACCCAGAACCAAAAGAAAGGAGCCAAAAGATAAGGCTTTTAATTCAATTCAATATTTTAGGGGATTTTTAGTGACAGCCCCTACGGGGCACAGTCACGCAGCATTCTTATATGACCGAAAAAGTTTCT
>NC_134779.1:23042930-23047930 GCF_046742065.1 Oratosquilla oratoria | reverse complement strand
AAGAGAAGAGAAGAGAAGAGAAGAGAAGAGAAGAGAAGAGAAGAGAAGAGAAGAGAAGAGAAGAGAAGAGAAGAGAAGAGAAGAGAAGAGAAGAGAAGAGAAGAGAAGAGAAGAGAAGAGAAGAGAAGAGAAGAGAAGAGAAGAGAAGAGAAGAGAAGAGAACATACGAGAAGAGAAGAGAAGAGAAGAAAAAAGAAGAAAATAAAGAGAACATAAGAGAAGATAAGAGAAGAGAGGAGAAGAGAAGAGAAGAGAAGAGAAGAGAAGAGAAGAGAAGAGAAGAGAAGGGAAGGGAAGGGAAGGGAAGGGAAGGGAAGGGAAGGGAAGGGAAGAGAAGAGAAGAGAAGAGAAGAGAAGAGAAGAGAAGAGAAGAGAAGAGAAGAGAAGAGAAGGAGAAGAGAAGGTAATAGAGAAAGAAAAATATAGCAGGACTGGTCACTGTTGAGGAACGAAAAAAATACGAAAAAGAACAAATCTTCGACATAAAAGGATTGAAAGAAACACGAAAACAAATATAAGAGGAAAATGTAGGGAATAAAGTCCATCAACTAAGGGAGAAGATTGATATGGAAATGTAGATAGAAGGAAATAATCAAAGATTGAATAAAAAAGAAATTGAAAAGAGAAAAGTGAAAAGACTAGATAGCGGGTACACCAATGAATATACAAAGAGTGTGTAGAAAAGTGTGAATTGAAAAAAAGAGAGAAATAGAGAAATATGTACAAATAGAAATAGCAGATGCAATGGAGAAAGTGATCAAACAAAGAGAAAGAGAGAGGAAAGAAAGAGGACGAGAGAAGGAAGGAAGAGGAAGAGTTCTCACATAGTCAATATTCATTGAAACTGTTACCCAGAACCACTCTAGATATATTTACTATAACATATGGTGTCAGTATCAAAGAAATTAATTCTATATCATCAATGAAAGTTGATTGTGTATGTGATAGTTTTGTGGAATAATGGTCTTGTGTATTCGCCTTGTGCTCCGTCTCGTGAACAAAACTCCCCAGTTCGATCCCCGTTGAACCAAGGGGAAAGAGGTAAAACAATAAAGATGGAGTGAACGAGGAAAAGAATGAGGAAAGAAGAGTAAAGCGTAAGAGGAACAAGAGGAAGAGTAGAAGGAAGAACCGCAAAAGAAGGAACAGAGGAAGCAAGAACAGGAAGAAGAGGAGGAAGAAGAGGAGGAAAAACAGGAATAGTAAAGATGAGTAGAGAGAAAAATAGGAGGAAGGAAATAAGCAGGGGGATCATGAAGAGGAAGAGGAGGAGGAGGAGGAGGTTAGGAGGAGGAGGAGCATGGAGAGGCGAAGGAAAAGGAGGAGGAGGAAGAGGTTGGGTAGGGAAAGGATATGTATGGGAAGGGGGAGGGGGAGTGGGAGGAGGAGGAGACGAAGAAGGGATGAAGAAGGAAGAGGAGGAGGATGGGGAGGATGGGGAGGAATTGGGAGGAGGAAGAGAAGGAGGAGGAGGAGGACGAGGAGGAGGAGGAGAGTAAAGATCAGGAAGAGCAGCAAGAGGAGAAGAAGGAGGAGGAGAACGAGGAGGAGGAGGAGGAGGAGGACAATTTTAGATTAAGTTTGGAGGTCAAGACTTGGGCGTGGATAGATAGATGGATGGTTGAATGGATGGATGGAAGTAGGGAAAGGTGGAGTGGACGAACATGCAGGGAGCCTTGGATTTGGCTCTCGTTACCAGAAACGTAGCCAGACTCTCTTGATCCTTTCCGTTTCTGAGAACTCCAATAAAATGAATAAAATCTTTTGGCGTCAGTCAAAAAAATCTTAAAGAAAAAGTTTGTCATTCGCCAGATCTTCTTCTCTTTTTTCTTTCTTAGCAAGAATAATAGTAAAATAATGATGATAGTACTTATATGATAAAACTAATGATAACGTTGATAATAAGATTGTGATAATAAATTAATGATGATGACAATGATAGTGAAGGATATGAAGTACATACATACATACATACATACATACATACATACATACATACATGCATACATACATACGGTATAACCATTTTTTTTTTCTACCTTACAAGGGAGGTAGCCAAAGTCAAAAGGCACAATTCCACTCCCACCCATTCCATCACCACCCATTCCATCCCCACCCATTCCATCCTCACCCATTCCACCCTACCCATTCCATCCCCACCCATTCCATTCCCCACCCATTCCACCCCCACCCATTCCACCCCAACCCATTCCACCTCCACCCATTCCATCCCCACCCATTTCACCCCCACCCATTCCACCCCCACCTATTCCAGCCCCACCCATTCCATCCCCACCCATTCCACCCCACCCATTCCATCCCCACCCACTCTATCCCCACCCATTCCACCCCCACCCATTCCACCCCCACCCATTCCATCCCCAGTCATTCCACCCCCACCCCTTCCATCCCCACCCATTTCATCCCCACCCATTCCACCCCCACTCATTCCACCCCATCCATTCCATCCCCACCCATTCCACCCCCACCCATTCCATCCGCCACCCATTCCACCCCCCACCCATTCCACCCCCCACCCATTCCATCCCCACCCATTCCATCCCCCACCCATTCCATCCCAACCCATTCCACCCTACCCTCTCACCTAAATTCCTCGTAATCATTCCTTCATCCCTACCCATTCCATCCTCACTCACCACCCTGGGTCAAAAACAATAACAGTAGGAATAATGACAAAAACCAAAATCATAGAAAAGAATCTATAGACCCCTATACGCCACAGTGAATATTTAAAATTCGATTAAACAGAGAGTTTTGCATAACTTTGAAAACAAACCCACATAAATGAAAACGAGCACTTAACTGCTTGACCTCAACCATCTTACTATAAATTCATGGCAGGATCATATCCAATTACAACAATAAAAATGGTTCAGATTTGTTATTACTCGGTTTAAAAAAAGGGGAAATATCCCTCACGCCATCACAGAAAATTTAATTGAGTTTGAAATGAGTTAAATCTTTACCACATTTTTTTTTTTGCTCTCAGGGTAAGAAATTTTCTTTCAGCTGATTAAAATCACTTGGCGACAGCACATTGGTGGTGGTGGTGGTGGTGGCGGTGGCGGTGGCGGTGGCGGTGGCGGTGACGACGACGACGACGACGACGACGACGATGACGATGATGATTAAATATTATTACTATTAATTATCATTATTATTATTATTACTATTAATTATTAATATTATTACTATTATTATTACTATTATTATTATCATTATTATGTCTATTTATCTATTCATTTATTTATTTGTTTATTTATATTCCTTAATTTAGTTGAAAACAACTAAAATGTAATTGTTTAACGATAAGGATAGAATAATCAATTTAATAATTTCATTTGTTTACCTATTTCTCAATAAAATTATTTGATAATAACTGAAATATTATTAATACTCAATAAGAAAACATATATTCTATAGTCCATTTGCTTACCTATTTACTTAATTTTTCCTGAATGAAATTGTTCGGTAATAGGTTAAATATAATAATTTGTTGATGGGGATAGAATAATGATAATAATAATACATACATGCATACATATACCAAGGCTTTGTCCCCCATACAAGGAAGGTAGCCAGAAAGGAAAAGGCATAAAATCATTCCCACCCATTCCATCCCTGAATACACTCCACACCCCTCCACCCTCCCTCTCATCTTAGCACCTCCAGGATGACGGGTCATCCCTGCACCTTGTCCACTGCCCTGGGTCAGAAGCAGTGTCGCAAGACACAGCAAGGCCATTCATAAATTCGGCGACACCCCCTCTCCGTCCCCTCATAATAATAATAATGATGATGATGATGATGATGATGATGATGATGATGATGATGATGATGATGATGATGATGATGATGATGATGATGATGATGATGATGATGATGATGATGATGATGATGATGATGATTATCATTGTTATTATTATAATTAATTTCTTTGATCTATTTACTCATTAATTATCATTTTGCTTAATAAAATTGTTGGGTAACAGCAGAAATGTAATCATTTGTCAAAAAGGATAGATTGATTTATTTTTCACTTATCTATTTGTTAATTTTGATGTTTATTATATTTTTGCTGAATAAAATTGTTCAGTGGCAGCTGAAATAAGGTTAGAAAATGTGTTGAAGAAAAAAACAACGAAAAAAACGAAAAAACGTTTAGTTGATTTGGAAGAAAAACGTTCTTGTAAAATCTTACGAGCGGAGTACCTCAGGGCTCAGGCAATTGTTTCTTTTTATTTGAACGAAGGAAAAAACATGAACGAAGGAATTGAATATCATATATTTAAATTCACCAAGTATAGAAACTATATAGAATACCAAAAGACTTTTTCCATCTGTTAAATATCTAAGAAGATCTAGGAAATTAGCTTAACAGCCTGAAAAATATTATTAATTAAACGCCTGAGCATACATAATGCAGTTTATACAAGAGTTCATATTCTTTTCAATCTATTTTTATATATTTTTATATATTCTTTTATAAGTCGTTTCTGGTTTTGTTTTCCCATTGTTGTAAAACATTGAAGCGAAGAAGATCTGGCTACAATTGGTCTACCAATGGAGTGGTTAACGAATGGAACAAGAATTAGATGATTTAAGAGAAGATTAGATAACTTTATGGTAAGGGACATGGAACTGCCTGGTGTAGGTCTCTTGGGGTCTCCTCTATTCCCATGTTCTTATGTTCTTAACAATCACTATTAGAGGTAACTACTAGCAGTATTAATAATGGAACAGTACTACTCAAGCACGGAAGAACTTGGTAACATATGACCGTAAGCACACGAGCGACTTTGTGGCGCCACATCGAAGCGTCGGTGCATGGAGGGGATTGGCTTCGCATAAGTTTCCACTGTTTAGAGGTTAAACCGCGCACTTCGATACTGGCGGGACACCACGAGTATGAGTCAAATCGTCTGGCAGCAGTTAAAATATTCGTAAAAGGAAAGTTATTATCCGCTTAAGGAGACTGG
>NC_134779.1:23022930-23032930 GCF_046742065.1 Oratosquilla oratoria | reverse complement strand
AAAGAAGGAGAAGAACAAGAACAAAAAGAACAAGAAAAACAAAAATAAGAACAAAAACAGGAACAAGAAGAACAAGACGAACAAAAGCAAGACGAACAAGAACAAGAATATCAATAACAAGAATAACAAGAACAAGAACAAGACGATAAGGAAGAAAAAATAAAAAATAGAAGAAACAGAAGAAGAAAAATGAGGAAGAGAAAAAAGAGAAAGAATAAGAAAAGGAGAACGAGAAGAGGAGGAAAAACAAGAACGGTAATAACATGAGGAAGAACAAGAAAAAGAAGAACAAATAGAGGGAGAACGAGAAGAGGAAGAAGAAGAAGAGGAAGAAGAAGAAGAAGAAGAAGAGGAAGAAGAAAAAGAAGAAAAAGAAGAAGAAGAAGAAGAAGAATAAGAAGAAGAAGAAGACAGAAGGAGACAGGAAGCAGGCAACCATGAAACAAGTCGAGGAGGAGGAGGAGGAGGTGGTGAGCGTGAAGAGCGAAAAAGAAGACGAAGAAGAGGAAGGAGGAGAAAGAGGAACAGAGAATTGTTGACACAGAGGGAAATAAGGAAGAGGAACATGGAAGACCAGAAGAAAAGAAGGAGAGAAGGGAGGAAAGACGAGAAATAGAGGAAGGTAGAAAAAAAAAATATTGAGGAAAAGTGAAGAAAGAGATATTGGAGAAATGTCACGAGAAGAGGAAGAACAAGAAGTAAGAAAAGTAGAAGAAATGAAGATAAAAAAAATATATAGAATATTCTGTAGATAACAAATATGTAGTAGTAGTAGTAGTAGTAGTAATTGTAGTAGTGGTAGTGGTAGCAGCAGTAGTAGTAGTGGTAGTAGTAGTAGTAGTAGTAGTGTTAGTTGTGGTAATAGTGGTAGTAGTGGTGGTAGTGGAAGTAGTGGTAGAAGTGGTGGTAGTAGTAGTAGTAGTAGTAGTAGTAGTAGTAGTAGTAGTAGTAGTAGTAGTAGTAGTGGTAGTAGATGATATTAGGGAGTAAGAGTAAGAATGAGAGTGAGATTATTAGTGAGTGAAATAAATAGAAAGAGAGGAAGAGACATAGTGAGAGAGAGAGAGAGAGAGAGAGAGAGAGAGAGAGAGAGAGAGAGAGAGAGAGAGAGAGAGAGAGAGAGAGAGAGAGAGAGAGAGAGAGAGAGAGAGAGAGAGAGAGTATAAAAAAGAAAGAGCAAGCCAACAAACACACTTGATTACACAAACAACAAAGAACAGAGCAAGTTAAGAAAGCACACATATGTACACATGTACACCAGGAAAGATGGGAGTGAGAGTGTAAGAGTAGGAGTGAGAGTGAGAGTGAGAGTAAGAATGAGATTGAGAGAATGAGTGAGAATCAGTGAGGCGAGTGAGTGTAAGCAGTGTGTGTGTGTGTGTGTGTGTGTGTGTGTGTGTGTGTGTGTGTGTGTGTGTGTGTGTGTGTGTGTGTGTGTGTGTGTGTGTGTGTGTGTGTGTGTGTGTGTGTGTGTGTCTGTGTGTGTGTCTGTGTGTATGTGTGTATTAGAACTAATGCAAAATGACCCTGTTCAGTTTGAGATGGACCACAGGGATATCAACCATATTCTAATCCAGCTGAATAAAATCATCTGGCGGCATCCAGAATAAACATAAGTAAATATTACCAGTTCCAGGGCTAATCAATGTACGTCTAACCTTTCCATTGGCTTTTGATATTAAAGCGTAGAGCTAAAAAAAAAAAAAAAAAAAAAAAAAAATGGGTAACACCACGTTCAGTTAATATTGAAAAATAATACCACTTTTCTGCCTACCACCATAATACTTCCTCACTCCCTACCCTCCTCCTCCTCTTCTTCTCCTCCCCTCCCTCCTCCCTCCCCCTCCCACACCCAGACGAACATAAACCCTCCCCTTTACTCTTACCGATAAGTTATCACTCTCGGCCGCATATCAAGGGTGTTATACGCTATTGCTATCTCTCTTGAAGACCTGTGACCTAACCTCCGTATGACCTCGAAGAAGAAGAGACGACTCAGAGGACCAAGACGAAACGACGAAGGGTCCGGGGGGAGGGGGAGGGGGGGGGAGGGGGAAGAGGGGGGAGGGGGAGAGGGGGAAGAGGGGGGAGAGGGGGGAGAGGGGGAGAGAATAACGATCCCTGAGAGTCAAAGGGAAACTACCGGAGATCCGGGAAAGAGGTCCCGGGGGCGGGGGGCGGGGGGCGGGGCCCGAGTTTCTGGGGCGAAGTGTCCGGGAAGTGGGAAAATGTCCGGAAGAAAACGGTAGAAGGGAATCGGAGAGGTCTGGGGAGAGTATCTGGGGGCTGGGAGATCTCTCAGAAGATCCGGACGAGCATGAATGAATAAAGTTCTGATGAATTTCAGTGGGTAATTTCAGTGAGTAACCTAGAGGCCTCTAGGAAGGGTGAGGTATCTGGGCGATTCTAGAAGAGGATCTGGGGGCGCAGAGAATACTGGGGAACGAAAGCGCGCACCAGAATAGTACTGGGAATTAGGAACTAGTAAATACACTCTATATCGTGTATGTATGAAGACTAAAAGAATGACAGAGAGGCAGAGGAACAGGAAGGGGATGAGGAAGAGGAGAAAGATGATGAAAAGGAAGAGGTTAAGGAAGAGGAGGAAGAAGAGGAAATGGGAGAGATAGAGGAAGAAGAAAAGGAAGAAGAAAATAGGAAGAGGAAAAGGAAGCGGATGAGAAAGACGAAGAGGAAAAGAAATAGGAGTAGGAACAGGAAGAAACGTGAAGAAGGCAGAGTAAGAGGGTAAGGAAGACGAATTGGGGGAGGAAAAGGAAGAAGAATAGGAAGAGGAAGAGGGAAAGACAGGAAGAGGAAGAGAGCGAAAAAGAGGTAAAGAGAGAGGGAGAAGGTGAGGGAGAGAAAGAAGAAGAAAAGGAAGAGGAATAAGGACAACTTGAGAGAGAGGAAGAGGACGAAGATGAGGAAGAGAACGAAGAAGAAGAAAAGGAAGAGGAGGAGGGGAAGGAGAAGGATGAAAAGGAGGGCAAAGAAGTAAAAGGCATACCAGAAACTCCAAAAAAATATTCATATAAAAATAAATAAATAAACAATAGATAAAATCTTGGCTGAGAACGAGACACAGACTTCGAAGGACCTGGGAGAAGAATCCCCGGAAACCCAGGAGGATCACAAACCCTCTGGAACGAAGAGAGACGGAAGCTTCCGGAGGTCCAACATCGAGTTCCCGTTCTCTTCGAAGAAGACCTCTACCCTCCAGTTCTGGAGCCCGGAACCGCCCCGGTGGTCTCCGAGATCCGGAACCTACCTCGGTTCCGGTAAGTTCCCTTTTCCTCTGGAGCGTCGAGAACTGATCTCCCGGAATGACACATCTCGTGTTTACCACCGCCCTCCTCGCCTCCTCCGGAACAGAGAGAGTCCGGGAGTCTGTCGGTCCCCCGGAGTGCCATTGGATGTAACAGCTGCGAGGGGGGAGTGGAGGGAGAGGGGAGGGAGAGGGGAGGGAGAGGGGAGGGAGAGGGGAGGGAGAGGGGAAAGAGGAGGCGTGTAGTTCGTTGAGAGGACGATGCGAGATGGGGCGGTTGATGGGAAGGGAGAGGGACGAGAGAGGCGGTGAAGAGGAAGAAGAGGAGGAGTAGGAGGAGGAGGAGGAGAAAGGGAAAGAAGAAAAGGAGGAGGAGAAGAAAGAGAAAAAAGAAAAGGAGGAGAAGGAGAAAAAGAAAGAAGAAAAGGAGAAGGAATGGATGGGGGAAGAACAGGAGGAGAAGGAGAAAGGAGAAAGGAGAAAAGGAGGAGGAGGAATGGAAGGGAGGAGGAGGAATGGAAGGGAGGAGGAGGAGGAGGAGAAAAAGAAAGAAGAAAAGGAGGAGGAGAAAGAGAAAGAAGAAAAGAAGGAGGAGGAATGGAAGGGAGGAGGAGGAGGAGAAAGAGAAAGAAGAAAAGGAGGAGGAGGAGAAAGAGAAAGAAGAAAAGGAGGAGGAATGGAAGGGGGAAGAGGAGGAGGAGAAGGAGAAAGAAGAAAAGGAGGAAGAGGAATGGAAGGGAGGAGTAGGAGGGATGGGATGAGGAAGGGGAGAGGACGAGGAGGAGGAAAGAGAAGGAAAAGATGAAGAGGAGGAATGGAATGAGGAGGAGGAGGAATGGGAGGAGAAGGAGGAGGAGGAGGAGAAAGAGGAAGAGGATTAGGAGGAATAATAGAAGGAGGAAGACGAAAGGAGAAATATAAGGAGTAGGAAGAAAAGATGAGGAAAAGTCAAATGGTGAGGGAGAGAAGCAGAAGAAAAGGAGAAGAAAAGGAGAAAGGCGATAGAGAAGAAGAAGAAAAGGTGGACGAAGAAGAGAAGAAGAGGGAGGTGAAAAAAGCTGCAAAAGGAGGAGGAGGAGGAGGAGGAGGAGGGAGAGGGATAGGAAGAGATGGAGGAGAAGAAGAAGAAAAGGTGGACGAAGAAGAGAAGAATAGGGAGGTGAAAAAAGCTGAAAAGGGAGGAGGAAGAGGAGGAGGAGGAGGGAGAGGAAGAGAGGGAGGAGAAGGGAAAAGGCGGACGAAGAAGAGAATAATAGGGAGGTGAAAAAAGCTGAAAAAGGAGGAGGAGGAGGAGGAGGAATGAGGAGGAGACGTAGAAGAAAAGGTGGACGAAGAAGAGAAGAAGAGGGAGGTGAAGAAAGCTGAAAAAGAAGAAGGAGGAGGAGGAGGAGGAAGAGAGGGAGGAGCAGGAAGAGAGGGAGGAGGAGGAAGAGAGGGAGGAGGAGGAGGAGGGGAAGGGTGAGGAGGAGGAGGAGGATGAAAAGGAGGAGGGCGAAAATGAAAGAAAATAAGGGGATGGATAAAAATAAGTAGATGGAACACAGAAGTGAAGAAGGAGGGAAAAAAGAGAAAGAATGAAAAGAGGATTACCAATAAGATGATTCGAAATTAAAGAAGAAAAAAAAAAGACTAAAGAAGAGTTTGTGCTTACGAAATGGAAAAAATAAACAAATTGAAAAAAAATGTTAAAAGAAACAAAGAGGAATAAATAGAAAAATGTAAAAAATATAAAATAAATGAAATGGAAAAATAAATGGTGACAGTAGAATGACAGAAAGGGGGAAAATGCGTAAGAACGACATAGATATTCTTGAAGGTGTGTGAGAGAGAGAGAGAGAGAGAGAGAGAGAGAGAGAGAGAGAGAGAGAGAGAGAGAGAGAGAGAGAGAGAGAGAGAGAGAGAGAGAGAGAGAGAGAGAGAGAGAGAGAGAGAGAGAGAGAGAGAGAGAGAGAGAGAGAGAGAGAGAGAGAGGTGAGAGAGAGAGAGAGAGAGATTGAGAGAGAGAGAGAGAGAGAGAGAGAGAGAGAGAGAGAGAGAGAGAGAGAGAGAGAGGTGAGAGAGAGAGAGGTGAGAGAGAGAGGTGAGAGAGAGAGAGAGAGAGAGAGAGAGAGAGAGAGAGAGAGAGAGAGAGAGAGAGAGAGAGAGAGAGAGAGAGAGAGAGAGAGAGAGAGAGAGAGAGAGAGAGAGAGAGAGAGAGAGAGAGAGAGAGAGAGAGAGAGAGAGAGAGAGAGAGAGAGAGAGAGAGAGAGAGAGAGGGAGGGAGAAAGAGAGAGAGAGATAGATAAATAGATAGATAGATAGATAGATAGATAGATAGATAGATAGATAGATAGATAGATAGATAAGTAGATAGATAGAGAAAGAGAGAGAGAGAGAGAGAGAGAAGGAGAGTGAAACATATTAAGAAAGAGAGAAAGAGAGAGACAGAGAAAGAAAGAGAAAGAGAGAGATAGACGGAGAAAGAGAAATAAGAGAAGAAGAGACGGAAAAGAGGATTAATTGTTTGAAGAGCAAAAAATTAGAGAACGAAGAGAAAGGAGAGGAGGAGGACAAGAAGGGCACATAGAAAACGGAATAAAAAGAGAAAATGGGAGATAGAGAAAGAAAAACGGGAGATGGGGCGCAGGAGAAAAGCGGAGAAATGATTCATGTGGGAAGAAGGGGGAGACATTAAGAAAGAGAAAAAGAGAAAAAAGAGAAAAAGAGGAGGAAAAAAGAGAGAGGAACTCGGGTAACGGTGGGGAGGAAACGAAGGAAAGAAAAGAGAAAAATAAGAGAATGAAGAAAAGAGGGGAGAGGAGGAGGAGTAGGAGGAGGAAGAGGAGGAGAATAAGGAGGGAAAGGAGAGGAAGAATTAGAATGAGGTGAATAAGAAGAGCGAGAAGAAAGAGGAAAAGAGAGAGGAGAAGGAGGAAAGGAAGGAAAATGAGGATAATGAGGAGAAACAGGTGAAGAATGGGAAGGAAGACAAGAGTAAAGGAGAGGAAAAGATAAGTGACAAGGAGAAGGAGAGTAAGGAGGAGAAGGAGGGAGAGGAGGAGGAGGAGAAGGAGGAGAAATAGGAAAAGGAAGAGCAAGAGGAGGAGGAGAAGGAGAAATAGAAAAAGGAAGAGGAAGAGGAGGAGGAAGAGGAGGAGGAAGAGGAGGAGGAGGAAGAGGAGGAGGAGGAAGAGGAGGAGGAGGAGGAACAGTGGCTGTTAAAGGAGGATAAATAGGACGAAGTTGATAACTAGGACAAGGAAACTATGACAAGGAGGAGGAGGAAGAGGAAAAGAAGTAGAAGGAGGAGGACGAGGAGGAAGAGGAGAATTAGGACTAGGAGGAGGAAAAGGAGAAATAGGACAAAGAATATTAGGACGAGGAGGAGAAGGAATAGTAGGGAGAAGAAAATTAGGACAATGAGGAGGAGCAGGAGAGGGACAATGAAATTTAGGACAAGGAGGAGTAGAAATATGAGAAAGAGAATTAGGACAAGCAGGAGTAAAGGGGGTAGAGGAGGAGGTATAGGAGGAAGAAGAAAAATAGGACAAATGGAGGAGAAGGAGGAGGAGGAGGAGAAGGAGGAGGAGGAGGAAGAGGAGGAGGAGGAAGAGGAGGAGGAGGAGGAAGAGGAGGAGAAAGAGGAGGAGGAGGAGGAAGAGGAGGAGGAGGAGGAAGAGGAGGAGGAGGAGAAATAGGACAAGGAAAAGTAGGACGAGGAGGAGGAGGAATAGGAGGAAGAGAAAAATTACGACAAGGAAGAGGAGTAAGGAGAGAAGAGGAGGAATAGGAAAAAGAGGAGAAATATAACAAGGAGAGGAGGAGAAGACTTAAATCAAGAGAAGTAGGACGAGGAGGAGGAGGAGGAGGAGTAATAGGAGGAAGAGGAGAATTAGGACAAGGAGAAGGAGTACGGTGAGAAGAGGAAGAGGAATAGGAGGAAGAGAAATATGACAAGGAGGAGGAGGAGGAGGAGGAGGAGGAAGAGAAACAAAGTAGGAGGAGGAGGAAGGGGAGAGGGAGCACACTACAAAATATTCATATAAAAGAAAAAAGATAAAAATTGAAGAATGATGGAACAAAGGTGTTAAGAGAAGAAGAAAAAGAAGAAGAAGAAGAAAAAGAAAAGAAAAAGAAAAGAAAAAGAAGACGAAGAAAAAGAAAGAAGAAACCAAAGAAATAGAAGAAGAAGAAAAAGAGAAAGAAAAGGAAAAAGAAGAAGAAAAAGAAGGAGAAAAAGAAGAAGAAGAAGAAGAAGAAGTAGAAGCAGAAGTAGAAGAAGAAGGAGAAAAAGAAGAAGAAGAAGAAGAAGAAGAAGAGAAGAAAGAAGAAGAAGAAGAAGAAGAAGGAAAAGGAGTACGGTGAGAAGAGGAAGAGGAATAAGAGGAAGAGAAATATGACAAGGAGGAGGAGGAGGAGGAGGAGAAAGAAAAGTAGGAGGAGGAAGGGGAGAGGGAGGGGATAGAAAGAGCACACTACAAAATATTCATATCAAAGAAAAAATATAAAAATAGAAGAATGATGGAACAAAGGTGTTAAGAGAAGAAGAAAAAGAAGAAGAAGAAGAAAAAGAAAAGAAAAAGAAAAGAAAAAGAGAAGAAGAAGAAGAAGAAGAAGAAGAAGAAGAAGAAGAAGAAGAAGAAGAAGAAGAAGAAGAAGAAGAAAAAGAAGGAGAAAAAGAAGAAAAAGAAGAAGAAGAAGAAGAAGAAGAAGAAGAGGAAAAAAGGAGAAAAGAGAAGAAGAAGAAGAAGAAGAAGAAGAAGAAGAAGAAGAAGAAGAAGAAGAAGAAGAAGAAGAAGAAGAAGAAAAAGAAGAAGAAGAAGAAGAAGAAGAAAAAGAAGAAGAAGAAGAAGTAGAAGAAGAAGAAGAAGAAGAAAGAAGAAAATTAAGAAGATGAAGAAGAAGAAGAAGAAAAAGAAGAAGAAGAAGAAGAGAGAAGAAGAAGAAGAAGAAAGAAACATGTGGAAGTAAGAGAGCAAAAGCGAAAGAGGAAAATAATTTCGAAAAAATATTCAAGAAGTAAAAAAAAAAGAAAAAATATATATATTATTGGAACGGGGGCAATTGTAAGTGCAAATGATACTTAGGAGGGAGAGGGGGAGGGAGAAGGAGAGGGAGAGGGAGAGAGGGAGGGAGAGAGGGAGGAAGAGGGAGAGGATGGAAGAAGACGAGGAGAGAAGAGAGGTGGGAAATAAACAGAGGAGTAGAGGAATGGAAGATAGGGGTTTATATTGGAGGGATTTGGAGGGTTATGTAGTTGAGGAATTGAGGTATGGAGGGGGGAAGGGTGGAGGAAGAAGCTGAAAAGGTGGAGGGATGGAGGAGGAAGAGGAAAGGGTGGAGGGATGGAGGGGTAGTGGGTGGAAGGAGGAAGGGTAGAGGGATGTGGAGTGGAGGTGTGGAGGGTGGAGGTATGGAGGTGAGGAAGGGTTGAGGGGGGAGGAGAAGGGGTATGGGTGGAAGGGTGGAGGGGTGGAGAGATGGAGGGAGGAAGTATGGAGGTGGGAGGGGGAGTGGAGGGGATGTGGAGTGAAGAGGGAGGGAAGAGAGTGGAGAGGAGTAGGGATGGAAGGATTATGGAGTGGAGGGGATGGAGTGAAAGGGATGGAGGAGTTGAAAGATAGAAAGGTGGACGAATGTAGGACAAGTGGAGATGGAGGAATTGGAGGGAATGAAGAGGATGGAGTGAAGGAGGAGGAAGAATGGAGGGGGACAAGAAAGAACACAAGATATGGAGGACGAAGAAGAGGAAAGAGAGAAGAGAGAAAGAGAGAGAAAAAGAGAGAATACGACGCAGAGAACAGAACTGGTAGAGAGACAAGGATGGGAAGAAAAAAGAGAGAGAAAACGAAAATATGGAAGAATGTGCGAGAGAAGAGAGAAAAAGAGAGAGGATCGAGGAGAGGAGAGGCCTGGAGGAGAGTGGAGGACGAGAAGAGGAAAGAGAGAAGAGGAATGAACGGAAGAATGGAAGAGAAAAAGAGAAGGAAGAGAAGGAGAAACAAGAAAGAGTCGGATAGAATTATGTATTGAAAATTAAACAAACAAATGAATTAATTTATGAATACATGGAGAAACATTGAAATCAATATTTAAATCATATAGATAGAAGAATAGGTAAATAAATATGTAGGAAGGTAAATATATAAATTATAAATAAATAAATCAACAAAATAAAGTAAAACTTAAAGATAGAAAATATATAAGTATATGAGTATAAAGTATATAAGTATAAAAGTATATAAGAATACGAATGATATAACAAGCACATATAAAAGTATATATTTCCGAAATTTGTATTCTATGTGTTCTATCCATTATCCTATTATTCTTTATATATATACTGTATATATATATATATATATATATATATATATATATATATATATATATATATATATTTATATATTTTCTATTTTCTATTCAGTGTTCAATATTTAATGTTTAATGTTTAATGTTTAATCTTCAATCTTTAATATTTAATATTTAGTATTTGATATTTAATATTTATTATTTAGTTTGAATATTGAATATTGAATATTGGATATATAATATTCAATATTTGATATTCAATATTCAATATTCAATATTCAATATTTAGTATTTAATATGTAATATCTAATACCTAATATTTAATATTTGATGTTTAATATTTAATATTTGATATTTAATATTCAATGTTTAATGTTTAATGTTTAATATTTGATATTTAGTATCTAATATTCAATATTCAGTATTCAATATTTGTCATTT
>NC_134779.1:23007930-23017930 GCF_046742065.1 Oratosquilla oratoria | reverse complement strand
GTTCATTCATTTGCTCATTCATCTATTCATTTGTCTATGTAATTGAATATAGACTTATCTGTTTTATTTTATATTTACTTTTACTATTTTTGTCAGTGTCTCTGGTCAACATGACTTTCACAGCAACCAATTTACAATGAAATTAAACAAAAACAAAGTCTTTGCTTCGGTTATAACTTGCAAAGTTATGACCTGATGATAATATCTCATCAAACTTTGTCTGTATATTTTTCCAATCGACTGAGAGACAAAGACAATAACAAATTTCGAGAGAAAAGAATTAACGAAAAATAGTAAAAAAAAAATTATAATAATAATGCGTACATATCAACTCAATCACGTTTCGTGCAGTTTGGGGGGCCATGTTTTTATTTGTTTTTATTTGTTTTTTTATTTGCGAGTGCCTGAGGAGCGGACGCAGCAATAAACTTTGAACGGAAACAAACACACGATTTAAAAATCATCTTGTGTTTTTCATTTTTTTTTTATAGTGTGGCGAAGCTGTTTTTACCTACATTTGAGTGATGGATGCCTCCAACTATAAATTTGCAATGTAAACATACAATGCCTTGACTAAAAGATAGAAATGGGGGGAGGGAGGGGGGTAGGGAGAGCGAGGTAGAGTGAAGGAGAGGTAGAGGGAGATGGAGAGAAAGAGAGAGAGATAGAGATAGATAGATAGATAGATAGATAGATAGAGAGAGAGAGAGAGAGAGAGAGAGAGCAGACAGACAGACAGACAGAGAGAGAGAGAGAGAGAGAGAGAGAGAGAGAGAGAGAGAGAGAGAGAGAGAGAGAGAGAGAGAGAGAGAGAGAGAGAACTCGTTCCACGCTCAAACATACCAAGCAACAGTAGGGAACGAAGACATTACCCTGGAACCAATTCTGGCTATCACTGAGCAATGCATTCAGAATTGTGTCCTAAACAAACTATGTGAGAGACACAAGCACCAAGATTGAGAAATCACTACAATAACTCTCAATGATGAAGTGATCACATTGCTATAGACCAATACAGTAGGTTTTGCTGGATGCAGGCGAATTATGTGGTCGAGCTTTTATATGTGGTTTGTGTCGTGAATTATAAGGACAAAATTTCTTGGGTGAAACAAGTATATGGTGGATGTCAAGGTCTATTGATGTATATTGTAAAGATCTTCTTTATGTACTACATTCTGTCCTGGGTTGACAAGTTATTGCCATCTATCTATTAATTTACTTATCTATTTGAACACCTCTTAAATTGTTGATCTATATACTTATTCATATATTCTTTTCATTATCTGTTTATTCATCTATGTATTTATTTGTTTATTTAGTAATTCATTTATTAATTAGATATTTAAGAATTTAATTTAAACCTCCTTTGGCCTTTCGATGACCTCTTCTCTCAAAAAAGTCTTTTAGACAGATCCAGATGTTTTTTTTAAAAAGACCAGAATTCTGCAAGGTAGAAATATGTATATTATGACAGCTCCAAAGAACTTAGTCTACTTGCTGTCAGATAATTTTATTCAAATATACAAACACCATTATGTCTGAAACTTTTTTCATGCAAATGAAACAATTAAAAGAAAAAAAAATAGAATAAACTATGAGTTTACTTGAACGGGTCAGAGTTCTGCGAGACAGGAATATGTATATTATAGCACGACCGAAAGAGAAAGTGAACACCTAGACGAGACAGAGCTGGGGTGGGGTAAATGTTAGGGAGAATGTAGGCAGAATAGGTTGATGAGGGAGATATATCCATGGCACAGGACAAATAAATGACCCAATATTCGCTTCTGACAATCGTATTCTATAGTTTTGGTCGGCTGGCCTGAATAAAACTTCTAAAGGATGACTGCCTATTCGCCTTGTCAGCCAGGCTGCAGCGAGGCTGTATATTGTCGACAGAGAATTTAACTGTGTACCTCTATGCCACCCAACGATTTGATTCAGATGCAAGGAAACAGGGAGTTCTGAAGTATCCTGTATACGTGTGATTGGTTCTGTCTGTCGCCTGGTGATTTAATTTAGATGAAGGAAATAGCAGATAATAATAAGAGCTTAAGGTCTGGCCGGATGACAGCCCAGCAAACCTAAATGGACAAAGTAAAAAATAAAAAAAAATAAAAAAAGGAAAAGGAAAAAGGAAAAAGGAAAAAGAAAATAAAAAGAAAGAAAAAGAAAAAGAGAGAGAGAGAGAGAGAGAGAGAGAGAGAGAGAGAGAGAGAGAGAGAGAGAGAGAGAGAGAGAGAGAGAGAGAGAGAGAGAGAGAGAGAGAGAGAGAGAGAGAGAGAGAGAGAGACAGAGAGAGAAAGACAGAGAGAGAGAGAGAGAGAGAGAGAGAGAGAGAGAGAGAGAGAGAGAGAGAGAGAGAGAGAGAGAGAGAGAGAGAGAGAGAGAGAGAGAGAGAGAGAGAGAGAGAATTAGACCATTTCCCGTAGAAACGATTTCACCCTGTCTTGGAAAAATTTTGACTTCCACCATCAAGACGGTAACGCTACACATGTCGAACACAGACTGTTCTTTTCAGTTGATAGGAGCGCGTCCGCGTGTTGAAGGGGTAAACATAAAAATAAAAGAATTAAAGAGACTGTAAGAGACCATAGGGCCTACATTAAACAGTTCTATGTCCCTTACCACCTGTAATCCCTACGCATAGATTTATCTAACCTTCTCTCGAAATAATCAATTGTTTTAGCGCTTACTATATGATTAATAAGTCTATTCCATTCGTTAAACACTCTATTGGTAAACCAGTTGATTCCTATTTCCTTCTTAAACCTAAATTTGTCCTGCCGCCTTAATAGTATGACCTTGCCTGCATCACCCTTGTTAAAGTCCTTCACCCATTTGAATACCTCTATAAGATCACCCCCGCACTCTTCGTCTTTCCAGAGAGGGTAAGATATATATGGCGAGGCATTGAAGTGTATGGGTTAAGGAATTAGGAGACAATGTTGTGAAGAACGAATCTTATCAGAGTTTGCATGAAGTGATATACGGTAACGTTGGGGGAAGGTGACAGAGAGAGAGGAGTGAAGCATGGGAATCGAGGAGTGAAATAAGGAAACATAGGGGAGGATATCGTAGGACTATACACGAGCAATACTCATCCCTGTCGCCAGGATGGTGTCCTCTATGGCGATTAGAATCATCTGGCGTTAGCCAGAATAAAATATATCTGATATTCTTAGCACTGGGAAGGAATTATGTGAGTGTAAGATTTCAGATATTGCAATGAAGGACTTGGTTAAGAAAAGCACCTTTGATCTTGCTAGGACAGTTTGATTTTCGTCGGATAAGATGGTTTGGTGCCAAGTTGAAATAAAGCATATGTATCCCCCCAATGTTATGCGGCTGAATATCCAGGTTCATATCGTGTATTCCATGGATGTGTTGGATGTATCGAAGCGAGACAGAACTGTATACAACGCTTGTATCGGCGAGCAATTTATCTAGCGGACATGACCACAGGATAGTCGCATAAGTTTACGATCAGAACCAAATCAAATCAAACAACAGCCCATGCTATATCCGCCAGACGATGAACGAAACTCAACGAAGGTGAGCGAAAAGTACACGGGACATGAGAGACGGGGGGGTTTTACAAGCACATAGGTGTAAGATGACGAAAAATACAAAATACAAAACCTGTTTCAGCCAAAGAGGACACAAAAGGAATCATTACAGTTGTTGCAGGATTGTAATCAGTGACGTCACATCCGCTCCCGGGTTTAGGAATCGTCTGCAGCTGATGGAAAGACTGGGAATGGGAATTCGGGAATGAACGATAGGGAAGAGGAGGGACGGGAGAGAATGAAGGGAAGGAGAAGAGGAAAGGATGGAAGAGGAGCAAGGGTAGGGGAAGGAATTGTAGGGGAAAGAAGGATAGGGAAAAGATTGAAATGAAGGAGAGGGAGGGAGGGAAGGAGAGGGAGGGAGGGGAGGGGAGGAGGGCTAGGGAATGAAGGGAGGGGTTAGGGAAAGTAGGAAAGGTGAGTGGAGGAAAAGTGGAGAGGGAGGGAGAGGAGGGAGAGGAGGGAGAGGAGGGAGAGGAGGGAGAGGAGGGAGAGGAGGGAGAGGAGGGAAGGTAGGGAGGGGAACGAAAGGAGGTGAGATGAGAAAGGAAACGAGATTGATAGACAGAAGAGAAGGATTGTTATGGGAGGGAAGGGGATGGGAGGGGGACAGGAACGGAACAAGGGAAGGGGAGGGGGAGGAATATGATAACGAAGGGATGGAAGGGGCAAGGAAGGCAAGGGGGTAACTTGAAGTGAAGAGGAAAGGTAAAATGGAGAAAGAAAGGGAAGTTGATAGAGGTGAAGGGAAAATATTACAGTTAGGTAAGGAAGGGGACGCGGTAGCTACGTGGATACCGTGATGAACTCATAAACCGGTGGTCGTGAGTTCGGTTCCCGAGACCTACTGTGGGCTATGTCTCGCTGGTTTCCGACAACCCTGGGCAGGCGGAGAGGCGACCCAACATCGGCCTTATAAAAAAAAAAAAAAAAAAAAAAACAGTGGCTTCCCACAATTTTTTTTTTTTACCAGAGGTTTCTCACTTCCCACTGGGAGGGATTGGGTTGGTGGTGTGTTGATAAAGAAGACAAAGGATATATATTGAACGTTCCTGTATCTATGTTTTTTTAATTATTTATATATATATATATATATATATATATATATACATATATATACATATATATATATTATCCTGAGAAGTGATGGGCGATTTTATTCACCTAAGGCTTCAGTACTTCTTGATCAAACACTTCTGACTCGTTTTAAGACTTACATGTGTTTATTTGAAGTTAGAGAGTATGTGGAGGCTGGAGAGTATGTGGAGGTTGGAGAGTATGTGGTGGTTGGAGAGTATGTGGAGGTTGGAGATTAAGTGGAGGTTGGAGAGTATGTGGAGGCTGGAGAGTATGTGGTGGTTGGAGAGTATGTGGAGGATGGAGAGTATGTGGAGTTTGGGGAGTATGTGGAGCCTGAAAAGTATGTGGAGGTTGGAGAGTATGTCGAGGTTGGAGAGTATGTGGAGGTTGGAGAGTATGTGGAGGTTGGAGAGTATGTGGAGGTTGGGGAGTATGTGGAGGGTGGAGAGGCATATAGGATGAAAAAGATGGACTAGAATGAGTGTTAGAGAAGATTGGATGAAATATCAAGAAAGATGAGAATATATAAAGCTAAGACGATAGAAAATAGTGAAATAATGAAAGGCAATAATAATAGAAAAGAAAAGAAAAGAGAGAGAGAGAGAGAGAGAGACAGAGAGACAGAGAGACACAGAGAGAGAGAGAGAGAGAGAGAGAGAGAGAGAGAGAGAGAGAGAGAGAGAGAGAGAGAGTGAGAGAGAGAAAGTGAGAGAGAGAGAGAGAGAGAGAGAGAGAGAAAGAGATAGAGCGAGAGAGAGAGAGAGAGAGAGAGAGAGAGAGAGAGAGAGAGAGAGAGAGAGAGAGAGAGAGAGGAGAGAGAGAAGAAGAGAGAGCGAGAGAGAGAAAGGAAAAGAAAACGAAACATTAAAAAATTAAAACGAAAGACAAGAGAAAGAGATAGAGCGAGAGAGAGAGAGAGAGAGAGAGAGAGAGAGAGAGAGAGAGAGAGAGAGAGAGAGAGAGACAGAGAGAGAGAGAGAGAGAGAGAGAGAGAGAGAGAGAGAGAGAGGAAAAGAAAACGAAAAATTAAAAATTAAAACGAAAGACAAGAGAAAGGAGAGGATGAGCTTGTCGGAAAGCCTAAGAAGGAAGAGGATGGAAAGAAAGAAGAGGAAGACGAAAGAGAGGACACAGAGAGAAAAACGAGAGAAAGAAAGGAAGAAAAAATGGAAGAAAGGAAGAGACGAAAGATAACAGGAGATGAAAGATGGTAATAGGAAGACAAAGAAGATTAGGAAGAAAGAAGGGAAGAGAGGAGGGTCTGGGGAAAAGAGAATAAAAGTCGGAAGAGAGAAAATGGGACAAGAAGACGAAAGGTAGACGAAGGACGGAAAAGAAATACGAAGAAGAAAAGAAAATGAAATAATGGAAGGAAAAGCGAGGGAGGATAAAGGAGAAGTAGAGGGATGAAGAAGATAAAAGCTTTTTTTTTTTTTTTTTTTTTTTTTTTTTTACAAACCAATTTCATATAAAGCGATTTTTTTTTTTTTTTTTTTTTTTTTTTTACAAACCAATTTCATATAATGAGAAATTTCTTTGGTTTTGTAAGATGGTCAGCGTGAGTTCGAAGCTTTAAGAATCATTTAGATAAACACCTAAGAAAGATGCTGTAATGATTCATTTATTTTAAATTATTTGTTTATTTGTTATAATTTGTCTTTATTATTATTTGCTAGAGTCACATTTATTATTAGTTATATGTCAATATATTATTATTTACTATTTACCTGTTTGTTTATTATTTAAATATACCTATACATTTATTTGTTTTTATTTATTATTATACATACTTTTTTTTTTTATTCATCATTATCTTTTTTTCGCATCCGACCTAATTATGGACCAAAAGGTCTCCTGTCGGCATGCTCCGTCTTTGTAATCTTTTGTAATCCTTTGAAAAATAAAATAAAATAGACAAATAGATAGAATTTAATACAATGAAAATTTTCTTTTTTTATATTCCCATATTTGGTTATATATTGATTACTCGATCATAAACGTGAATAAGACAGGACTCGTAGTAAAGGATTTAAATTGAACAAGTTTAGATTTAAGAAGGAAGTAGACAAGAACTGGGTTACCAATAAAGTGGTTAACGAATGGAATAGACTTAGTAACCACGTTGTGAGCGCTGAAACTATCAGTTGTTTTAAGAGTAAGTTAGATAACTTTATGGATAGGAATGATAGGTGGCAAAGGACATGGAACTCCCTAGTGTAGGTCTTATGGTCTCTTGCAGTCTTCTTCATTCTTAGGTTCTTATAAACGTATTTTTACGCATTATACATTCATCTGTATTTTTATTTGCTTATCTAACAATTTCTATATATCCTCTCTCATTTATTTACGAATTAATAATTAGTAAAATAGTCTATTTTTTATTTACTTGCTTTTGTAATAATTTGTTCAAATACCTATTTTTTTAGTATTCCTCTGTTCATCAATTATTTAATTATTCATATATTCATTTGCTTGTTTTTTTATATATGTATTCCTTTATTTGTTTATCTTTATTTGTTCATTTAGTTCCTCATTTGTCAAATAATTTAATTTCTATTCTTCCTCTTGAATAGCTATGAACCAAAATATCTTTTATTTATTTATTTAAACGCTACAAATAAGAAAAAAATTAGAAAGAGGAATAGGTTTTTTATTACACTGCAAAAGAAAAAAATAGATATTGCAAACATATGAATAGAGAAAAATCGAAAAAGAGAAAGAGAACACAGATAAAGATTACACAAAGAATAGAAAATAATACGAGAGAGCAAAAGAGAGAAAAAGGAGATCACGAGGAAGGAAAGTGGAAAGAGAAAAGGGAAGATCAAAATACTGGATGGAGAAAAGAGAGAATAAGAGGTGGAAGAAGAAGAAGAAGAAGAAGAAGAAGAAGATGAAGAAGAAGATAAAGAAGAAGATAAAGAAGAAGATAAAGAAGAAGAAGATAAAGAAGAAGAAGAAGAAGAATGAAAATAAGAAGAAGAAGAAGAAGAAGAAAAAGAAGAAGAAGAAGAAGAAGAAGGGAAAGAAGAGGAAAGAGAAGAAGAAGAAGAAGAAGAAGAAGAAAGAGAAGAAGGAGAAGAAAGAGAAGAAGGAGAAGGAGAAGAAGGAGAAGGAGAAGAAGAAGAAGGAGAAGAAGGAGAAGAAGGAGAAGGAGAAGAAGGAGAAGAAGGAGAAGAAGGAGACGGAGAAGGAGAAGAAGAACAAGAAGAATAAGAAGGAGAAGAAGAAGAAATACAGAGAAGAGAAGAAGAAGAAGAAGGAGGAGAAGGAGAATGAGAAGAAGAAGAAGGAGGAGAAGGAGAAGAAGAAGAAGAAGAAGAAGAAGAAGAAGAAGAAGAAGAAGAAGAAGAAGAAGAAGAAGAAGAAGAAGAAGAAGAAGAAGAAGAAGAAGAAGAAGAAGAAGAAAACAACAACAACAACAACAACAACAACAATAATAATAATAATAAGATGAAGAAGAAGAAGAAGAAGAAGAAGAAGAAGAAGAAGAAGGAGAAGGAGAAGAAGAAGAAGAAAAAGAAGAAGAAGAAGAAGAAGAAGAAGAAAAGGACGAAAGAGGAATAGGTGGAACCCTGCAGGAGGGTACAGATAAGACGAAGAACAAAACGAAGTAAGTGACAGGGAATTGAGTCACCGAGAAAGAGGGGGGAAGGAGAGAGAAATAGGAGAAAAAGAAAATGAAAGAGAAGAGAAAATCGAAAGAGGGTCTGTGAGGAAGGAGAATGGAAGGAAGAAGAAAAAGAAAAACGAAGAAAATGGAGAAGAAAACGGAGAAGAAAACGGAGAAGAAAAAGAAAAACGAAGAAAATGGAGAAGAAAACGGAGAAGAAAAAGAAGAACATAAATAAGAAAAGAAAAAAGAGGAAGAAAAGAAAAAGTGGAAAAGGAAGAACAAAAAGAAGAAGAAAAGGAAGAAGAAAAAAAGAAAAAAAAGGAAGAAAAAAAGAAGAAAATGAAGAAGAAAAAGAACATAAATAAGAAAATGAAAAAGAAGAAGAAAAAGAAGAGGAAATGGAAGAACAAAAATAAGAAAAAAGGGAAGAGGAAAAAAGAGGAAAAGGAAGAGGAACAAGAAAAGAAGGAAAAGAAGAAAAAAGAAGAAAAAGAAAAAAAGAAGAAGAAGAAGATATAGAAGAAATAACAAAAAAAAAGAAAAAAACAGGAAGGAAAAGCAAATAACAAAAGTAAAAGATGGTGAAGGGGAAGGAGATGGAGAAGGAGAAGAGAGGAAACTAAAGGTGGTGGCACATTTGGCTAGCATGCTACTTGCTTTTGCTATTACGTCTGAGTAGAAACGACGACGATTACAACATCTTAGACTTCCGTAAGAACATCTCAAGAATGCGTCTGACATTTGTATTCTAACTTCTCTTAGTTTGTCACTCACTCAGTTTCTCAAGATATGACACAAGAATAATTTGACATTTGGAAATTTAAAAAACAAAAGATCGTAGCCAAAGCCGTTTCTACACAAAGCAAGTAGCATGCTAGCGAGAAATGCTAAGTGTGCCGGCATATCAGGGAAACAAAGGAGATGAAGGTAAAGTGAGATGAGTAGGAAAGGGAAAAGTGAAAAGAAAAATGAAGAAAGAAGAAGAATGGAAGAAGGAAAGAGAAAGAAAACGATTTAGGGAAAGGGAAGGAAAGAAGGTTAGTAGAAAGGGAAAGAGGAGGAGAAGGGGAGGGGAGGGCTGTGGGAGAGGGAAAAGGTAAGGAGAAGGGAAAGGGAAGATGAAGAGGTATGAAGAGGAGGAAGAGGAAGATGAAAGGGATATGAGGAGTGGAAAGGGAAAGAAGAAGAGGATCAAGGGAGGAGGGGGAGAAGAGGGGGAAGGGAAGGGAGGGGGAGGGAAAAAGAAAGGGGAGGGGAGTGTTAGGGAAAGGGGAAAGGGAAGATGAAGAGGTATGAAGAGGAGGAAGAGGACGATGAAAGGGATATGAGGAGTGGAAAGGGAAAGAAGAAGAGAATAAAGGGGAGGAGGAGGAGAGGAGGGGAAGGGTAAGGAAATGGGAAGGGAGGGGGAGGGTTAGGGAAAGGGGAAAGGGAAGATGAAGAGGTATGAAGAGGAGGAAGAGGAAGAGGAATGGGTATGAGAAGAGGGAATGGAAAGAGAAGAAAGGGATAAAGAGGAGGAGGAGGAAAGAGAAGGAAGACGGGAAAGAGAAGGAGGCGAAAAAGAGGAAAGAGGAAAGAAGAAAAGGTAAAAGGAAAAATGCAAGGGAAATAGAAACAGTGGGAAAAAATAAAAGAATAAAAACGAGGAGAGGAGGAAGAAATCGAGAATAAGAAAATTATTGAAAAGGAAAAGGAGAAAAATGAGTAAGAGGGAGGGAAGGAGGGAAGGAGG
>NC_134779.1:23000430-23002930 GCF_046742065.1 Oratosquilla oratoria | reverse complement strand
GAAAAAAGAGGAAGAAGAGAGAAGGTAAAGGACAGGGAAGGACAAAGAAGAAAGAGAGGAGGAATGCAAAGAAAGAAAGAAGAGAGATGGATGAGACCACGAATAAAGAGAGATGAAGGATTTCAACCAATTAACAATAAAAAATGGGCCTGCTATGGCGGAAGAGGGAAGAGAGGAAGAAGAAGGAAAGAAAATGTACAGGAGGAAGAAGAGAAGGATTATAACTCAAAGAGGAGTTGGAAGAAGAGAAGAATTAGAACTCAAAGAGAAGGAAGAAGAAGAGAAGAATAAGAACTCAAAAAGGAGGAAGAAGAGAAGAATAAGAACTCAAAGAGGAGGAAGAAGAAGAGCAGAATAAGAACTCAAAAAGGAGGAAGAAGAGAAGAATAAGAACTCAAAGAGGAGGAACAAGAGAAAAATTAGAACTCAAAGAGAAGGAAGAAGAAGAGAAGAATAAGAAATCAAAGAGGGGGAAGAAGAGAAGAATAAGAACTCAAAGAGGAGGAAGAAGAGAAGAATTAGAACTCAAAGAGGAGAAGGAAGAAGAGAAGAATAAGAACTCAAAAAGGAGGAAGAAGAGAAGAATAAGAACTCAAAAAGAAGGAAGAAGAGAAAAATTAGAACTCAAAGAGGAGGAGGAAGAAGAAGAGAAGAATAAGAAATCAAAGAGGAGGAAGAAGAGAAGAATAAGAACTCAAACAGGAGGAGGAAGAAGAGAAGAATAAGAACTCAAAAAGGAGAAAAAAGAGAAGAATAAGAACTCAAAAAGAAGGAAGAAGAGAAGAATTAGAACTCAAAGAGAAGGAAGAAGAAAAAGAAAAGAAATCAAAGAGGAGGAAGAAGAAAAGAATAAGAACTCAAAGAGGAGGAGGAAGAAGAGAAGAATTAGAACTCAAAGAGGAGGAAGAAGAGAAGAATAAGAGCTCAAAAAGGAGGAAGAAGAGAAGAATAAGAACTCAAAGAGAAGGAAGAGGAAGAAGAGAAGAAATAATCAAAGAGAAGAATAAGAACTCAAAGAGGAGGAGGAAGAAGAGAAGAATTAGAACTCAAAGAGGAGGAGGAAGATAAGAATGTGAACTCAAAGAGGAGGAGGAAGAGAAGAATAAGAACTCAAAGAGAAGAAGGAAGAAGAGAAGAATAAGAACTCCAAGAAGAGGAAGAAGAGAAGAATAAGAACTCTAAGAAGAGGAAGAAGAGAAGAATTAGAACTCAAGAAGAGGAAGAAGAGAAGAATTAGAACTCAAAAAGGAGAAGGAAGAAGAGAAGAATTAGAATTCAAAGAGGAGGAAGAAGAAGAGAAGAATAAGAACTCAAAGAAGAGGAAGAAAAGATTTAGAATTCAGATATGAGGAAGAAGAAGAGAAGAATAAGAATTCAAAGAGGAGGAAGAAGAAGAGAAGAAGAATAAATCAAAGAGGAAGAAAAGAATAAGAACTCAAAGAGGAGGAAGAAGAAAAGAATAAGAACTCAAAGAGGAGGAAGAAGAGAAGAATAATAAAGCAAAGAAGAGGAAGAAAATAATAAGAACTCAAAGAGGAGGAAGAAGAGAAGAATAAGAACTCAAAGAGGAGGAAGAAGAAGAGAAGAATAAGAACTCAAAGAGGAGGAAGAAGAAGAGAAGAATATGAACTCAAAGAGGAGGAAGAAGAAGAGAAGAATATGAACTCAAAGAGGAGGAAGAAGAAGAGAAGAATGTGAACTCAAAGAGGAGGAAGAAGAGAAGAATGTGAACTCAAAGAGGAGGAAGAAGAGAAGAATGTAAACTCAAAGAGGACAAAAACGAAGAGAAGAATAAGAACTCAAAGAGATCGAAGAAGTAGAGAGTGAAGTAGAAGTAGAGTAGTAGAGTTAGAAGTAGAAGTAGTGTAGAGTAAAGTAGAGTAGAAGTATAGTAGAGGTAGAGTAGAAGTAGTGTAGGAGTAGAATAGAAGTAGAATAACAGCAGATGTAGAAGTAGAAGTAAAAGTGGTAGAGATTGTAGAAGTAGAAGTAGAAGAATAGGAAGAAGAAGAGGAAGGGGAAGAAGAAGAAGAAGAAGAAGAAGAAGAAGAAAAAGAAGAAGAAGAATAGGAAGAAGAAGAATAGGAAGAAGAAGAAGAATAGGAAGAAGAAAAGGAAGAAGAAGAAGAATAGGAAGAAGAAGAAGAATAGGAAGAAGAAGAAGAATAGGAAGAAGAAGAAGAAGAATAGGAAGAAGAAGAAGAAGAAGAAGAAGAAGAAGAAGAAGAAGAAGAAGAAGAAGAAGAAGAAGAAGAAGAAGAAGAAGAAGAAGAAGAAGAAGAAGAATAGGAAGAAGAAGAAGAATAGGAAGAAGAAGAAGAATAGGAAGAAGAAGAAGAATAGGAAGAAGAAGAAGAAGAAGAAGAATAGGAAGAAGAAGAAGAATAGGAAGAAGAAGAAGAATAGGAAGAAGAAGAAGAATAGGAAGAAGAAGAAGAATAGGAAGAAGAAGAAGAATAGGAAGAAGAAGAAGAATAGGAAGAAGAAGAAGAATAGGAAG
>NC_134779.1:22990430-22997930 GCF_046742065.1 Oratosquilla oratoria | reverse complement strand
AACGGTCCATGGTTTCAGGATGCTTTTATACAATTGCGTTGTTTTAGCGTAATAAAACTCTTTCATTGTGGATTTGTTTCTGAAAATAAATACATAGGATCGTGGTGGATTTTCAAATAAATCTTTTCGTCTTCTCTTGATCCTGCGTCAGCTATACAAGTCACCACGATAAAGAGTGTATGGTGATGTGATGGTGCTGTGATGGTGACGTGATTGTGATGTGATGGCCATGTGTTGGTCATGTAGTGATAGGGATAGTGAGTGTGATGTGATGTGATGGTATTGTGATGGTGCTGTGATGTTTGTGATGTGATGTGATGTGATGTGATGGTGTTGTGATTGTCATGTGATGTTGCTGTGATGGTGATGGTGATGATGGTGATGATGGTGATGATGGTGATGATGGTGATGATGGTGATGATGGTGATGATGGTGATGATGGTGATGATGGTGATGATGGTGATGATGATGATGATGATGATGATGATGATGATGATGATGATGGTGATGATGGTGGTGATGGTGGTGATGGTGGTGATGGTGGTGATGGTGGTGATGGTGGTGATGGTGGTGATGGTGGTGATGGTGGTGATGGTGGTGATGGTGGTGATGGTGGTGATGGTGGTGATGGTGGTGGTGGTGGTGATGGTGATGGTGATGGTGATGGTGATGGTGATGATGATGATGATGATGATGATGATGATGATGATGATGATGATGATGATGATGATGATGATGATGATGATGATGATGATGATGATGGTAATAGTTATAGTAACGGTAATGTAACGGTAATCATACCAACAATGGTAACGGTAACAATAATACCAACAGTAATGGAGACCCACCATCGATGGTGACTGACCTTCCTTCAACTTCTACGATGGACTTCAGCACTCAACTCAAATCCATCTATCTTATGTCACGAGACACGTGACTGCCTTTCCTACACTTAGACAGAGGTATGTCACAAGAACCCTCACTGCTACCTGGGCTCTATCTGAAGAAGTACTTTGTTTTACATTGCAACACTGAGTAAGAAAGTCCAAGATGAACGTTGCTATCTACGTAATGTAACCATCAAAATCCTTCTGTGGTTCCTTGTAGTGCATATGTATACTCGTAATTGACAAGTTTTTTTGTACAATTGAACTTTAATAAAGTCCAAATAACATTTCTAACATGTACATCGTCGATCTCCGATAATGAACGATCAAGACCCAACATTGGAACACTTACAGAAACGAAGGAGGAAAGAAAAGGAAAAACTGAGTAGAAAGAGAAGGAAGAGGTGGAAGAAGTGAGAGAGAATGAGCAGGAGGAGAAAAAAAGAGAAGATGAAAAGAGAAAAGAGAGACGAAAAAGGGAAATTCGAACAATAAAAAAAATTGAGAAATCTGAAAAGAAATATTGGAGAAGACTATGGATGAAATGGAGAATAGATATGGTAAATAGATATATAGCGAAGAGAAAATATAGAAAGAAGAGAGGAAAAAGAGAAAGTAAAAAGTTAAAAGCTTAAGAAAGATATAAAGAAATATAAAGAGGAAGGTTATAGAAGAAAAGAGACGAAATGTAAAAAAAGACGAAAGAAAAGACAGGTAAAGAGGAAAAAGAGAGGAAAGAAGAGTAGAAAAAGGATAAGGGAAAGACGACGAAAACCGAGGAAAGAGAAAAGAAAAGAGAAGCGGAGAAGAAGGAGAGGGAAGGAATAGGAAAATGAAAGAAAGAAATATCGAGAAAGAAGAAGAAGAAGAGGATGTGAGAGAAGCAGAACACAAGAAGAGAATGAATGCGGAAGGAAGGTAGTTTGTAGCAGAAGAAAAGAAAGAGGTGAAGGAGGACGAGAAGGAGAAGGAGAAGGAGGGGGAGATAGAAAAGGAGCAGAAGGAAAATGGGAAAGAGGACGAGGAGGAGAAGGAATGAGAGAAAGAAGAGGAACCGCAGGAGAAGGAAGAAGGAGGGGAAAAGGAGGATTAGGAAATAAAAGAAATGGCGAAAGAGGATTGATCATGAAGAAAGGTGTAGAAGGAAAGGGGAGTAACAGAAGTGGAGGAGAGTAATGTGGAACGAGGGACGGACCAGAATGATGTGGACGGGGAGGAGGGAAGAGAAGACAAAGAAAACGGGGAAACAACAGAAGGGAAATTGGAAGACAAGGAGGAGGAGGAGGAGGAGGTGGGGCAGGAAAATGAGGAGAAGGATAAGGAGGTGACGGTGTGGAGGAAGAGGTGGAGTAGGAGGTGGAGTAGGAAGAGAAATAGGAGGATAAGGAGGAGGAAGATAAGGATAAGAAGGAGAATGAGGAGAAGGAGGTAATGAAGGAAAAGATGGAGGAAGAGAGAGAGTAGGAGAGAGAGAAGATGGTTGAGGAGGAGGTTGAGGAGGAGGAGGAGGAGGAGGAGGAGGAAGAGGAGGTGGAGGAGGAAGAGGAGAAGGAGAAAGGGGAGGAGGAAGAGGAGGAGGAAGGGGTGGACGGAGAGGAGGAAGTGAAGGAGGAACCATTAGAGACAATACGTCTGATGGACGGGGATCTTCTTGGAAATCGCTTTCCCGAAGACGAAGAGATGAAGAACGAGGGAGGACAAGGCGGAAGAGGAGAGGAGGAGGAGGAGGAGGAGGGTCCGGAAGATTGGTGCATACCAGGCAAAGAACACAAGGAATTAAACTTAAGGTTTGGGGAAAAATGAATCCGGAGAAGAGGCCGAAGAAGAAGAAGAAACCGAAGAAGAAGAAGAAGCCGAAGAAGAAGTTGTAGATGAAGAGAAAAAAGACGTAGATGAAGATTAAGAATAAGAATAAGAGGAAGAATAAGAGGAAGAATAAGAGGAAGAAGAAGAAGAAGAAGAAGAAGAAGAAGAAGAAGAAGAAGAAGAAGAAGAAGAAGAAGAAGAAGAAGAAGAAGAAGACTGAAGTATTACTGATAATTAATTCTGTACGTAAAAAGAAACTAAAAACGAGTTCAAAAGACAATAACTCTGATATATTTCTGGATGTGGAGAATTGTTCAGTGGGATGTTTTGTCTACATTGGAGATCATAACCACAGAATGAAAGAAATTCAGATATACCTCTAAGAAAATAATCTCCTTTAATTCACCGTCGGAAAGAAATACAATTGAATCCAATCACATGAAATATTCATTCCATGATGATATGAACGTAATCTTAGGATTGCATAAACTTGAGTTCATCAACATCAAGAAAATTGGTGAGTTTCTCACAGCCCTAGAAAAAGGGCCTTGGCATCTTGTTTCTTTCCTAGATTTGCCTCTTTTGTTATTCTTTTTTTCCTGAAGATGTCTTAATAGACGAAAGCGGTCTTCTGCACAGACACACACACATACACACACACATACACACACACATACACACACACACACACACACACACACACACACACACACACACACACACACACACACACACACACACACACACACACACACACACACACACACACACACACACACACACACACACACACACACACACAAGGTACTGTATGAATAAATAAATGAACACATAAACAAAACAAATAAATGAATGAATAAAAAAATAACTAAGGAAAGAATAAATAAAATCCAAGAAAATAATAATAGGAAATATGTAGATAAACAAATGCAAAAAAGAATAAGTACATAAATATATAAATTCTCACAAAGAGAGAATACTCAATGTGGAAAAAAAATCATACAAGGAAAAGAGATATTGAAATAACATAAAAAAAAAAGAGAAAAATAAAACAAGACAAGAAAAAGAAACTGGGAATGCTGAAAGAGATTAAAGATAAAGAAAAAGTGAAAAAAGAAAGATTAGAAAAAAAGGTATAAAGAAAAAGAAAGCAAGACTAGACATAAAACGAAATGAAAGAAATAGGGAATGGGAAAAAATGACAAATAAGGAAAAGAGAAGACGGGCAAAGAAAGAATAAAAGAAGAAATGAAGAGAAAAAAGTAAGAATAACAAAAAATGATGGAATGATAAAAAATAGGGAGAGAAAAGAAAAGAAAAACAGATAAAGAAAAATGAAAGAGAGGCAATGAAAAAAGATGGGGAAAGAAAAAATGAAGATAAGCTTAAAAATTAAAAGTTACGATTTTTTTTCAGATATTTGTACCGAAAGAAAAAAGAAAACAAAGAAAAAATTAAAACATCTGTAGAAACGAAAACATATTAACAAAAACCAAAACGCTATAGATTTGTACTGAAACAAAAGAAAAAATAAAATGGACACACCTGTAGAAACAAAAACATATTAACCAAACCAAAACACTCTAAAAATATAAAAAATTAATAAACGAACGAAAGAAATGGCAAGGGATAGTGAAACATAGAAAAAATCAAAAGGAGCAAAAAGGGAAACAAGAAGTCACGGGCAAAAAGATAAGTCACGGGCAGAAGATAGGTCACGGGCAGAAGAGGATGCGATAGCGGAGGACGCGAAAGCGGAGGACGCGAAACCGGAGGACGCGAAAGCGGAAGACGCGATTGCGGAGGACGCGAAAGCGGAGGACGCGATTGCGGAAGACGCGATTGCGGAGAACGCGAAAGCGGAAGACACGAAAGCGGAGGACGCGAAAGCGGAGGACGCGAAAGCGGAGGACGCGAAAGCGGAGGACGCGAAAGCGGAGGACGCGAAAGCGGAGGACGCGAAAGCGGAGGACGCGAAAGCGGAGGACGCGAAAGCGGAAGACGCGAAAGCGGAGGACGCGAAAGCGGAGGACGCGAAAGCGGAGGACGCGAAAGCGGAAGACGCGAAAGCGGAGGACGCGAAAGCGGAGGACGCGAAAGCGGAGGACGCGAAAGCGGAGGACGCGAAAGCGGAGGACGCGAAAGCGGAAGACGCGAAAGCGGAGGACGCGAAAGCGGAAGACGCGAAAGCGGAGGACGCGAAAGTGGAGGACGCGAAAGCGGAGGACGCGAAAGTGGAAAACGCGAAAGCGGAGGACGCGAGAGTGGAAAACGCGAAAGCGGAGGACGCGAAAACGGAGGACCCTGGAGGAAAGAATCCGCGGCAGGACATGGCAGAAGACGCGGGTCTTGGAAAAGTAAGACAGAAAAATGAATAATCGTGGCAAGGAAGAGGCCTGCAAAGGCGATTAGAGAAAAATAATACGGGCGAGAGAAAGAAAACAAGAGAATAAAAGAATACGAAAATAAAGTAAAAATATGAAATAACGATGAATTGCCGTGTGAAGGGAGAAAGTGAGATAGAAAAGAAGAGAGCATGAAGGAAGAAAATTGAGAAGAAAGACAAAAGTAATTGCTTTTGTTTGAAGGATAATTATTTATGGTTAGCTTTTTGGTTAAGTGAAATTATGTAAAAAGAATAAATTATCTATGCAGAAGTGTATTAATATATATATATATTATATATATATATATATATACAAGCGAGAAAATATATATATTTTTTCCTACGAATATACAAATATCACAACCTTTATATGTGATTATATATATATGTATATAGATATATATATATATATATATACATATATACATATATGCATACATATATATATATATATACATACATGCATACATATATATACATTTACATATACATATATGATACATATATCATATATATATATACATATATATACATATATATTTATACATATATATATACATATATGCATACATATATGCATATATATATACATATATATACATATATATTGTATACATATATATATATACATATATTATATACATATATATATACACATATATATACATATATATATATATACTGTATATATGTACACATACTATATACATATATATATACATATATATACATAAATACATACATATATGCATATATATACATATTATATATATATATATACATATATATATATATATATATACATTATATATATATTTATATGTATATATATATACTGGATATGCGTCAAAACAATACGAGATCAGAAAAACAAAAATATATATAATGAAACGGAAGTAATAATGTGGTCAAAAATACAATTCTTGCTTCAAAGTGAAATTATGGTTTGAAGAAAAGGTAGAAATGTATTAAAAGATACTGCTTAGACCATGAATAAATACCGAACAGGTAACTACGGGCATATAACAACATTGCATTACTGTACATACTTTTTATTGTAAAATAAATAATAATAATAAAAATAAAAAAGTTAAAAAAAAATCATTATTTATGAATTGAATTTATGTATTGGTTGTATCAAGAGAAGTTAAATAACTTTACGGATGGGGATGACAGGTGGTTATGTACATGGAACTGTCTAGTATAGGCCTTATGGTCTCTTGCAGTCTCCTTTATTCTTATGTTCTTTTTGTTTCTTCGTGAGAGATGCTGTTTGGGAGAGAATGATATCTCAAAGGCAGAAGTCTTCAGAGCGCTGAGGTTTGATTAAAATGCATAATATGAAAAAAATAGTTGCAGAGAAAAACGTGGTGTTAGAAAGTTTTGTACCAAAAGAAAACTGTGAATCAAAAGAAAGTTCCACTTCAAAAGAATATTGTGGTTTGGTTACAGAATATGTATATGCATATTTGTGTGCGTACTTGTGTGTGTATGTGTGGGAGTGTGTGTGTGTGTGTGTGTGTGTGCGTGTGTGTCTTGTGTGTGTAAATGTGTGTGTAAATGTGTGTGTGTGTGTGTGTGTGTGTGTGTGTGTGTGTGTGTGTGTGTGTGTGTGTGTGTGTGTGTGTGTGTGTGTGTGTGTGTGTCTTTGCCTGTGTCTGTATTTGTATGTGTCTGTATCTGCCAATGTGTGCATGGACGTATTCGTTTTCACATATATATTTTCCACCCATACATGCGTATATGTTTACATAGACCAAATAATTATGTGATCTGTAAAATAAACAAGAATAAATTAAATAAATACTTAAATAAAGATATGAATAATTTGATAAATAGAGAAATGAATAATTAAACTAATAAATGAATAAACAAATATGTAAATGAATAGATAATAAATAAATAAATAAATTAATCAATTAATTAATTAATAAACAAACAAATAAATTCCATTACTCAAAACAACAACAACAAACACTAAAACGATTTGAAAACGAACAATGACGAGGAAAGACGGAGGCTTCGGCCGCAGGTAGGGGCCTTGCGGTTCCTCACTGTACCGAGCATATAACACAACACAGAGAGGAAGACTGTGACCTTGCCGCTTATCACTAACGATGGAGCAACAAACGCTCGAGCCCCGTCCAAGGTGATCGTTCCCCAGTTTATGTCGAAGATAGGGGAGGAAAACAAGAGGAGGAAGAGAAAGAGGAAGAGGAAGAGGAAGAGGAAGAGGATGAGGAAGAGGAAGAGGATGAGGAAGAGGAAGAGGAAGAGAAAAAGGAAGGGGAAGAGGAAAGGGAGGAGGAAAAGGAAGAGGAAGAGGAAACGGAAGAAGAAAAAAAGGAAGCGGAAGAGGAGGAAGAGGGTAAGGAGGAAGAGGAAGTGATGGAGGGAGAAGAATAATAGGGATAAGAGTTA
>NC_134779.1:22970430-22975430 GCF_046742065.1 Oratosquilla oratoria | reverse complement strand
CATTCTCCACTCACCTCTGTCTTCCGTCCTCTCCCGTCCTTCCTCAACAGACATTCCCCTCTTCCCCAAAGCCCCCTTCACCCCATCCATCCACTACTTTCCATGTAGTTGTCTATATTTCTTTATTTACAAATGTAATTATCCGTTGGAACATTTGTTTATTAGTTACGTTTTGTCTATCTTACACATTTATCATTTCATTTCTTCATTTATTTACCATTTGATTTACTCATTAATATCATTATTCATCTATATTCAGTTCATCTTCCTACATACCTATCTTTAAATCTCGTACCTTCATGTACTCAGAAACCTATACAAAATCTGTCCTTTCTTATCTACCGGAATTTCTTCAAGATGCGTTCAATGTAATCTTGAAGATTTGCTCCCCTTCTACTACATTATATTCTAAAATCTTTTTCTTCACCACCGTGACGACGCTACTTTTCCGACTATCCTCCTCCGCCTCTTCCTCCTCCTCCTCCTTCTCCTCCTCTTCCACTTCCTCCTCCTACTCTTCCTCCTTCTCCTCTTCCTCCTCCTCCTCCTCTTCCTCATTCTCTTCCTCCTCCTCCTCTTCCTCATTCTCTTCCTCCTCCTCCTCTTCCTCCTCCTCCTCTTCCTTCCTCTCCTCTTCCTCCTCCTCCTCTTCCTCATCCTTCTCTTCCTCTTCCTCCTCCTCCTCCTCTTCCGCTCGTCCGCCTCCTCTTCCGCCTCATTTTCCTATTCTTCCTCCTCCTCTTCCTCCTCCTCCTCTTCCACCTCCTCTTCCTCCTCCTCTTCCTCCTCCTCTTCCTCTTCCTCTTCCTCCTCGTCCTCTTCCTTACTTCCCTCCTACTACATTGTATTCTAAAATCCACTTTTCCCTTTTCTTTATCACCGTGAAAAGCTACTTCGACACTCCTCCTCCTCTCCTCTTCCTCCTATTCCTCCTCTTCCTTCTCCTCTTCTTTCTCCTCTTCTTCCTCCTCCTCTTCCTCCTCCTCTTCCTCCTCCTCTTCCTCCTCCTCCTCTTCCTCCTCTTCCTCCACCTCTTCCTCCTCCTCCTCTTCCTCCTTAGCCTCTCGGCAGGTCACCATCTTCCCCACTTTCTTCTTCCTCCTCCCACTCCCTACTCCCTTCTCCCCCACTGTCTTCTACCTCCTCTTTCTCCTGCTCTTCCCACTCCTGTAGTCCCTCCTCCTCCTCCTCCTTCTTTTCCTCTTTACACCCCCTACTCCCTTCTACTACTCCTCCTCTTCCTCCTCCTATTCCTCTTCTCACTCTCCTACTCGTTTTCCTTCTCCTCTTCCCACTCCCCTAGTCTCTTCTCTTCTTCTTCCATCTCCTCCTCTTCCTATTCCCCTACTCCCTTTTCCTCCTCCTCCTCCTCCTCCTACTCCTCCACCTCCTCCACCACCTCCTCCTCCTCTTCCACCATCTCCTTCTCCACCTCTTCCACCACCTCCTCCTCCTCCTCCTATTCCTCCTCCCACTCCCGCAATCCCTTCTCTTCTTCTCCTTATTCTCCTCCTCCCCATTTTCATCTTCCTCCTCCTCTTCCTCCTCCTCCTCCTCCTCCTCTTCCCACTGCCGTAATCCCTTCTATTCTTCTTCTCCCCATTCCCCCTCTTTTTCCTCCACCTCCTCCCCCTCTTCTTCCTGTCCTTCCCACTCCCCCTCTTCTTCCTCTTCTCCCCACTCCCCCTCTTTTTCCTCCACCTCCTCCCCCTCTTCTCCCTCTCCTTCCCACTCCCCCTCTTCTTCCTCTTCTCCCCACTCCCCCTCTTTTTCCTCCACCTCCTCCCCTCTTCTTCCTCCCCCCAACTCCCCCTCTTCCTCTTCTCCTCCCCACTCCCCCTCTTCTTCCTCTCCTCCCCATTTCCCTTCTTCCTCTCCTCCCCACTCCCCCTCTTCTTCCTCTCCTCCCCACTCCCCTTCTTCTTCCTCTTCTCCCCACTCCCCCTCTTCTTCCTCTTCTCCCCACTCCCCCTGTTCTTCCTCTCCTCCCCACCCCCTCTTCTTCATCTCCTCCCCACTCCCCCTCTTCTTCCTCTCCTCTCTACTCCCCCTCTTCTTCCTCTCTCCACTCCCCTACTTATTCCTCTCCTCCCCACTCCCCCTCTTCTTCCTCTTCTCCCCACTCCCCCTCTTCTTCCTCTGCTTCCCATTCCCCCTCTTCTTCCTCTCCTCCCCACTCCCCCTGTTCTTCATCTCCCAACTCCCCCTCTTCTTCCTCTCCTCCCCACTCCCCCTCTTCTTCCTCTTCCCACCCCCTCTTCTTCTTCTCCCCCCACTCCTCTTCTTCCTCCCCTCCCCACTCCCCCTCTTATTCCTCTCCCCACTCCCCCTCTTCTTCCTCTCCTTCCCCACTCCCCCTCTTATTCCCCTCCCCACTCCCCCTCTACTTCCTCTTCTCCTCTTCTTCTCCCCACTATCCCTTTTCTTCCTCTCCTCCCCACTCCCCCTCTTCTTCCTCTCCCCACTCCCCCTCTTCTTCCTCTCCTTCCCCACTTATTCCCTCCAATATTCTCCTCCTATAGTCAAATATTAGATATCTCCCACTTATCCTCTTCCTTTAATATCCCTCTCCCCACTCCTTCTACTTTATTTATATACTCATACTTCTCCTCTTCCTCTGGATTAAAATAAAACCTTCCTCTCCTCTCCACTCCCCAATTCTTATTCTCGCAAGCCCAAGTCCCGCTGGGTGCCTGGCTAGGATCCCGGCTGGTCACCATTTCCCCGTGCACAGTTCATTAGGGTGAAAACAGCGGCTGTTACCTGGTTTACTGCCCTGCTCACGACTTAATGGCCCCGTCGTATGGCCCCTGTCTCATTCTGTCACGGATAGACACTTTGTGACATAAGGCTCAAGATCCCAAGTCCCCAGCACCTATTGTCGCTCTCTAGATGTGGAGGAAGAGAGGAAAAGAGCGATGTGTTATTGTTACTCTTTCAACCTTCCCTTCCCTCGTCCCTCCGTTTTCTTTGTTTTTTATGGATTTAAAGAACGCGTGAGGCTGGATACCCTACTACCCCTGTTTTAGGCTCCACGTTCTCAGTCCTGTGGATTTAAGGGCAACGGGCGAGTTGTTCTTCAATTTCTGCTTTTTTTTTCCTCACTTTTTTATAGTGTGTACACATGCAATTTAGGATGGAGTTGAGTTAGGTAGCGTGAAATTACATTTCCAACACATTACTGAAGCACTAAAACTGTACAAATACACACCATAAACGAATTATGTGCTTAAAAATGCATTTGGTATCGTAAAAACACTCGCAGAAGTAAAAACACACAAACAAGCTGATAAAAAAAGAATATTCAATAAACACAAAAATGCAAAGTATACTATCATAGAAGCAGAGAACAGGAAATGAAATGATAAACAAAAGCAATTCAGAGAAGCTATAGAATTTAACAGAAGATAACTGTGCATTATATCAAATATATATAAATGAATATATATATATATATATATATATATATATAATATATTATAATATATATATTATATATATATATATATATACATTATATATATGTATATATATATATATATATATATATATATATATATATATGTGTTACTATGATATATATAATTAATACACTCTCATATTGGGATTTGAACCGTCGCCTGAGTGGCTTCCTTATCATAAGGCGAAGATCGTACCATCACGCGCGACGATCTTTCAAAATGGAACGAATTATAAGGCTATTACATATATATATATATATATATATATATATATATAATATATATATATATATATACTGTATATATATAATATATATATGTGTATATGTATATATAAAATGTGTGTGTGTGTGTGTGTGTGTGTGTGTGTGTGTATGTGTGTGTGTGTGTATGTGTATATGTATGTATACAGATACATATGTGCGCATATGTGTGTGTGGATTAATATGTGTACACGGATGATTCTAATACCAACACACACAACGCTGAGTCCTCTTGACGTAGAAATTGGAAACTGAGAAAGGGGGAAAGGTTACAATTGAGCAGTTAGAGAAAGCTTGAAGAGAAGAGGGGGAACCTAACGAGAAGTGTGTATAGAAGGAGAGAAATACCCAGAGAAGGACGGAGAAGGGACACAACAAATTGAGTTATTGGAAGAACTGAAGAAAGGTGGCTTAGACAAGAGAGAGATGGAGTGAATGAGAAAGGCGAGTGATAGAGCTAGGGAGAGAGGGGGAGAGAGAGATTGAGAGAAAGAAAGACAGAGAGGGAGAGAGAGATATGGGGAGGAAAAAGAGAGAGAGATAGAAAGAGAGAGAGAAAAAGAGAAGGACAGAAATAGAGAGAGAGAAATAGAGAGAGAAGAGAGAGAGAGAGAGAGAGAGAGAGAGAGAGAGAGAGAGAGAGAGAAGAGAGAGAGAGAGGAGAGAGAGAGAAGAGAGAGAGAGATGGGGAAGGGAGAGGGAGTGGGAGAAGTGGGAGAGGGGTGTGGAGAGAGTGGGAGAGAGAGAGGGAGAGAGAGAGGGAGAGGGAGAGAGAGGGGTGAGAGACAATCGTTGAGAATTGACGTGTCTTTATACTCACGAGGCGAGACTCAAGCAGATAAAGCCACAGAACAGATTCATATTCAAACCAATCAACACTGGCTGACCTCTTTACGAAATTTTCAAGTTGCCTTCAGGCGATTTTATTTAATAAAATAACCTTTTTTTTTTTACCCTATATTTTTTGGGGTTTACTTATTATATTTTAGCTCCTATAAGACGGTGTCATCCTTTATAACTTTTATTTTGGTTATAGTAAAGCGATTTTCTTTGGTTGAGGAGGCTTGGAGAGCAAGACCAGAGGCCCAATGGAGTCCAATTAACCTCCCTAACCTTGAAACATTCTTCGGAATAAATGAAGGAAGGAAGAACATAATGAAGAAATTATGGGTAGAAAAAGACTGATAAAGGGAGGAAGATGAGAAGAGGACGAGAAAATAGGAAAGGAAGTAAAAAAAAAAAAAAAAAAAGATAATGGAGTTTGTAGACGAAAGTA
>NC_134779.1:22950430-22952930 GCF_046742065.1 Oratosquilla oratoria | reverse complement strand
ACAGACGGACGGACAGACAGACAGACAGACAAGACAGACAGACAGACAGACAGACAAAGGCAGAAAGACAGACAGAAAGACAGACACAGACAGACAGACAGAAAGACAAGACAGACAGAGACAGACTGACAGACAGAAAGAGAAGACAGACAGACAGAAAGACAGGACAGACGGACAGACAGACACAGACTGACAGACAGAAAGACAAGACAGACAAACAGACAGACACAGACTGACAGACAGAAAGACAAGACAGATAAACAGACAGACACAGATTGACAGACAGAAAGACAAGACAGACAGACAAACAGACAGACAGAAAGACAAGACAGAGAGACGGAATGATAAAACGGACAAAGGCAAGAACCTAGACAGATGTTCACCACGAGACAGAATACAGTGACAGAGACGCAGGTGACAGAGGTGGAAGAACCAATTAGTCCCTTGTCTCTTAATGGCGACTTCCTCGTTTGGTGTGGCTCTCTACAGGCTATTTCATTCACCTGAAGGGATTCCTTTTCCCATAGTATGGGATAAACCGGCTTTGATTATCTCCTTCTCTCGATAAAGTTTGCCTTTATCATGGTTACCGTCGAATATATATATATATATATTGAGACATTCTGACAGGTTGATGTAAGCGGAATAGGAAACACAGGAGTCTTAGTCTTGAGTTTATTCCTGACTAGTTTCGCAGGTATGCTTTTTCAAAGGAATATGTGTACAAACGGGCTGTGGGCATTATATACATGGGGTATACCTCACCACCTCTCCGAGTTGTCATAGTTGGTGGCGAATGTGAACATCACATTGTGGCTCATGTAACAATGAAGACATTTTTACAATTAAATATGTATTAATAGAAAATGTAACAATAGTAATGGTAACGATGAAGATAAATATTTAATTAATAATATTAACAATAATAACAAAAATGATAGTAGCAATACAGGAAATAATAACAATTATTGTTATTATTTCCTGTATTGCTACTATCATTTTTGTTATTATTGTTAATATTATTAATTAAATATTTATCTTCATCGTTACCATTACTATTGTTACATTTTCTATTAATACATATTTAATTGTAAAAATGTCTTCATTGTTACATGAGCCACAATGTGATGTTCACATTCGCCACCAACTATGACAACTCGGAGAGGTGGTGAGGTATACCCCATGTATATAATGCCCACAGCCCGTTTGTACACATATTCCTTTGAAAAAGCATACCTGCGAAACTAGTCAGGAATAAACTCAAGACTAAGACTCCTGTGTTTCCTATTCCGCTTACATCATATATATATATATATATATGTATATATATGTATATATATAAATATGTATATATATATTATATATATATATATATGTTGCAGAAACCACAGGGAAATTAAAGTCGGAATACTAAACGTTTTCTTTCTTGTACTCTGAGGATGTCGTAATAGACGAAAACGTTCAGTATTCCGACTTTAATTTCCCTGTGGTTTCTGCAATATCTTTTCGTCACGCGTTATTGTGATTATTTTTGCAATATATATATATATATATATATATATATATATATATATATATATATATATTATATATACATACATATGTACATATGTTGTAAAATGAAGTATATACATATTATGTATAAAAATGGAATTAGAAATCCGTAATTTGATTAGTTGACGCACTAAAGTCTTGAACACACTGCCATGTTTATGAATATACAGTATACGTGCATTGTACATACACATGTATTCATATATGTATATGTATGTGTGTATAAGCACACACACACACACACACACACACACACACACACACACACACACACACACACACTTATATGGTCCGGGTATACATGGCTGAAACAATTGTTTGAATTGATATCTACTCAAGCTATATGCTGATTAACTATTTCCCTATTGATACGTACTAATACAGTGTGTGATCACCGACCTAATTGTTTTTTTTTTTAGTTCAAACATAAGTTGATATACTTTGTTCTAATTTTGTAAATATCTATATGTGACGTAAATAAATTTATTCGTAAAAAAGTATGGGCAATTCACATGTTTACACATTTTTTGTGTGTGTGAATGTGTAAATTGTGCAGAAGAGAGGAGCTAAGATGAGAGGGTGGAAGAGTGGTGGATGGGGTGGAATGGGTGGGAGTGGAATGAGTGGAAGTGGGTGCGTGTCTTTTGACTTAGCTACCTCCCTTGTAAGGAGGAAAAAAGTCATTAGTGATATAGATATGGACAAAAATGCACAATCCTGAAAATTGCGAAAACGAAAATATCACTGTGTCTTCATGAGAAAGTTTGATCCTCTTTGGAATTGACATCTCTTAGGATACATAGCCGAGAGGTCGAGAAGAATTTGTTAGTTAACGGGTAAATGTGTGTATATATATATATATATATATATATATATATATATATATATGTATATATATATATATATATATATATATATATATATATATATATATATATATATATAT
>NC_134779.1:22932930-22945430 GCF_046742065.1 Oratosquilla oratoria | reverse complement strand
GATTAGGTCAAAGTGGATATAAATTATATTATTTATTTTTTAACATTTTCCACAGTTAAACACAATAGATAGATAAATAATTAGATAAATAAATAAGCAAATAAATAAACAAATAAATAAATAAAAACAAACGAATTATTTAATTACTGAACAAATAAATGAACGCGTATGAGAATAGAAATATCAAGTTCATGGAAATGTCTATTTCTCTTACGCTTTCGCGTTTGTTTTATTTACAAGCTCCAATTCGCTCTTTACAACATTCGTCCGCGAAAAAGGATGATTGTTAATCCCGCTAATGTATTTTAGCTTCGAATACATGATTTCACACATCCATTATATTTATCATGGCTGACTTTAATGTGCACATTTTCAGCCCAAGGGGTAGTCTGTGTCAAAGGTGAATTCACTGATATACAGCTCACAAGCATTTGTGTAGTCTGCACACACGCAAAGGACACGCACGCGCGCCCACACGCATACACGCACGCACGCACGCACACACACACACACACACACACACACACACACACACACACACACACACACACACACACACACACACACACACACACACACACACACACATATATATACATACATATATATATATATATATATATATATATATGTATATATATACATACATGAATAAATATACACGCATACATACATATATACATATACACGCATATACATATATACATACATACATACATATATACATAATATATATATATATATATATATATATATACAAATATGTTTACATACATACATATATATATACATATATACATATATTCGTAACACTAAAACAATACAGGAATGCGGCAGCTTATACTGTCTTAGCCAATTCATATGTGTTCATTATCCATACAATTACACGAGAATTGGTTTTGTTACTTATAATTATTCATTCATTTATTCATTTATTTATTTACTTATCTACTTATATCTAGTTTTTTGCGAATGAAATGTGAGTAATCATGAAAACACTTTTTGTTCACATTCCCTCACTGGTTAAACGTTTTTACAGAGAAATGAAGGTAATGATTAACGTTTTTTCGGTGGGGGAGGTGCAAAGGCACAACTAAGCTCTTGTATTATGCAAACGCAAAATATAAATTAATAAATGCATGAATGAAACGAATAAAAATAAAACGATTAGCTGGCAACTGGCGCGTGGCTTTTGCGTGTGTGTGTTTGTGTGTGTGTGTGTGTTTGTGTGTGTGTGTGTGTGTGTGTGTGTGTGTGTGTGTGTGTGTGTGTGTGTGTGTGTGTGTGTGTGTGTGTGTGTGTGAGAGAGAGAGAGAGAGAGAGAGAGAGAGAGAGAGAGAAAGAGAATGAGAGAGAGAATGAGAGAGAGAGAGAGAGAGAGAGAGAGAGAGAGAGAGAGAGAGAGAGAGAGAGAGAGAGAGAGAGAATGAGAGAGATAGAGAGAGAGAATGAGAATGATTATGTATATATATATATATATATATATATATATAGAGAGAGAGAGAGAGAGAGAGAGAGAGAGAGAGAGAGAATTGTTTGAGTAGAATGTGAGAGTGCGACAGGGTTGTGTGATGTTGCCATAGTTGTTCAAGGCGTATGTGGATTGTGTAGTGTGGGTCAGAGGTGTGGGACAGTATATGAGAATGGAATGACACAGGGAGTGAACAATTCGTTATTTGTAGATGAAACTGCTTGTGAGTGATGCTGTAAGGACACTGAATCAGTTGAAGACTGAGTTTAGATGGGTATGATTAATTTTTGCCAAACGTAGATCGATGGTGAAAATCTCAAAGAAGAGAAGTATAATTACATAAATCAAATGTTATAACTACCTCGAAATAAAAAAGGTGAGAATACGAATATCATGTCATTTTTTACGATTATGTCTCAAATGATTTACAATCAGCGTATAACTCCAGCTACGATCCATGGATTTAAGATTTGGAAATTAACGAAGGCAATGAAGACGATGCTAAGGAATGCGAAGAGATGAATGGAAATATCCAGGAAGACAAAGAGGCAAAGTTGAGTAGAAGAGCAGACTAAAGTGATCGATATTACTGACGCGATTAAAAAATAAAGGTATATAAATATACGCTATATGTACACAGATATATAACAGCAAAAAATAAAATAAAGTTAAATAAAAAGTAGAAAAATTACCTTTCGAGTTCTTGAAATTTTATCACAAAAGATTTTATCAAAAGAAGTTAAAAGCTCATTTCTACGACTGAGCTTCCTTTGTCATCACATTTCAATTTGTCCAAATGAACAGTAATAATTTTATGTGGCTTATAACAACCAATAGTATTTAAAAGAAATGAAAATGTCTCGCTTCAGCTTTCCCCTCGATATAAAATTGATATGGACGACCGTAGCAAAATTATTGCACTTAAAAAAATATATATTTGATCAAACGCTGAGCAATTTCTAACCTGCTGGAAGAATTCTCTTATTGTTAAAGGTTTCTGGAAAGATCACATTGTAACATTTTGATTTATTTTTCTCTAGGTTGCCGCAGTTTCAAACTTTCTATCCTCCTTATTCATATATGCTAATTTCTCTCAATCTCTTCAGATTTCCAAATGATTTGTAATTTATCTTCACAGCATAATTTCTTCAATATTCTACATCTATTCTTTTGGTTGCTTTCGTTTAAATTTACCTCATTTGATCATCCGTTTCCACCTTACTCTGCATTCTGACTCTTCCTCTGTTAATAGATTGAACGACCAAATCCTTCCATTGGAAAAGAACTCAATATCCTGGACCTTTGATACTTAACCTTCAGCCCAAACATGAAAAAGCTGATAGTAAGAATTAACAAGAAAATATACACATTCAGATCAGTACCAAACACGGTCTTTGGTCAGCAGTCTGGAAACATAATTACAGTCTGCAAACATTTCCCAAGAACCACGCTCGACTACGTTTTAGAACATGATTTCCAACAGCCAAGAAAACAAATATTGGCACCGTACAAACTACACAATATAAAACACTCAGAATGATAACAGGATATACCAAAACCACCCTATTGGAATATTTGCATACAGAAACTAAAATCCTTTCTATAGGACACCACGTGAAAATGATACACAGTTCTAATCATCAAGCATACTCCTCATCTATATCTCACCACAGCACACAGGGACAACCAACTGAACGACAACACTCCACCTGTACCACCTGTACCCGACTCGATGGCGCAGTTGTAGCGATCGCGGCCGCCACTACGGCGGTCCGGGTTTGAATCCCGCCCAGGGCTGAAATAATTTCTGTATCACTGCGCTGCTAGTCGTTATTCAAGGGCGAGGAGTTGGGGTGTGTGTGCGTGTAAGGTCACAACATTACCCATAGATTGGTCATATATGAGCTCTGAGCTCTCTTCCGGGATGTAAATAGCTGTCGATCAAGAATACAACACGTGATCCAAGACCATGGTGAATCACACAACATATCCATCCAAGACACGTTAGCACTTAGATCACTAAATTATGACTTCACGACCGATCACTGAACAACCCAATCCATCAAACCCCTCCGGACAAAACACCACAGAAAAATCCCTCACAAGAAAAGCAAGATTCACACTTTCAAGACTTCAGGTCACCACCCAGCACCAAAAGAATCGCAATACAAAACAGGCGTGTCCACAGAAATAAATTACCCTAGAGGTCACGCAAATGACAGAGTCATAGACCACCTCATCTTAAACTAGCCTACCTTAAACATACCCAGATAATAACACATTTATTTCTTCCTAGATTGATTTATTGGCCAATTCAGTGGCCGTTGCCGGTTCCGTAGGAGTCGTGGGTCTCTTGCAAGAGAAATCTGGGGCAATGCATTGATTAATATTGATAAACCCACCAGCGGCATATCCTCCATCACTATATCCATAAATCTTATCTTCGCTCTTCTTCAATGTATCCGCTAGTGCAACAGAACAGACACGTGATACCTTCCAGTATGCATAAATCTTTTGTTTTCGTGTGTATGTTTGTCTTTGTATGTGTACGTGCGTGCGTGCGTGTGTGTGTGTGTGTGTGTGTGTGTGTAAACATGTACATTATTTTTTCCTCATAATGCGTAATTAAATCGGTGTAGACTTTTGTTTGAGCATAGTATTATGTTTGCGAACAGAACAAAGGAGTTTCGTTTACAAATTAGATTGTGTTTTTCTGAATAAACAAGATAGCTGTCTTTGCTCGAACGATTGTCTGCTTGCTTCATTTAGTAAATATTTCAGGAACTTCAATAGCATCCCCTATGGACCAAAGTCACACAGAATCTCTTTGGAATTAAAAAAAAAACGCTGAATGATATCACCATCCATTATCCCACCCTTCTCCTATTCTCCTTAAAGTAAAGAAGCGCTGGTAATTGCTGAAAAAATATTACAAATTTGCTCGAGCGACATCACAATCGTACTCAGCATAAAGTCCATGAGAGGTCAGCATATGTACATGCGCACCAAAAGTTCTGCTTCTCCTCTAGGGTTGAAATATTCAAATTACAGCTTTCATTGAAGTGCCTCTTATTTATTCTATATTCATCAATATTCCATTTAATTTTTATTTTCATTGTATTTATTTATTCATCCTTTAATGTACAAATGCAACGTTCACTGCAAAGAACCAGATGTGCTTTATCTATTATTAATCTTATGATATCAAATTTTATTTCAATATCCATGTATAACTGATTGCTATATATCTACTCTAATAATCAATTATATTTCATTTTATCTTATATTTTAGAGATGCAAATGGTAATCACATTGCCAAGTATTTGATGTCCTTTTATGTAAAACAAATATACAAATATTCACCAAAGCTTTTGGGAATATATATCAATGTGGTACCCCATGTCAGTACATTTCGCACTCAGCCAAACACCGACGCCCCGCCAAGTACTCTTCTAGTTAAGTAAAATCTGTGTGGTTGGACTTATGTCTTAGTGTTTCAGATTCTGGCTGAGTAGTATATGTAATAGCAACGTGCAAACAAAGGGCAGGGAGGGTTAGGGCGTCGGTGTTCAGTTAGCTGCAGAGTGTACGGACTTGGGCCCGACTTTTTTTTTTTTTTTTTTTTTACTACTGAATAAAATGAGTTTTTTTCAATGGAGGCCATGGTCTATGATATATAATCGTATTAATTTTATTCTCTTTTACTTATCTTAGGTATGTAAATATTACTTTCATTACTAGGCATATATATATTTCATTATCAATCATATCTATCATCCGCAAGATGATGAGATGGGAGGAATGATGATAGGATTTTCTTTTGCATGTATGAATACACACAAACACACACACACACACACACACACACACACACACACACACACACACACACACACACACACACAGTCAATTTATCACTGCTATTTCAATAAACGTATTATTATTATTATTATTATAATTATTATAATTAATCAATTATTATTATTATTATTATTATTATTATTATTATTATTATTATTATTGTTATTTATTATTACACACACGCACCCACGCACGCACGCACACATACACACACAATGACTTAACCGGAACAGACAGTTGATGTTGAACATATTTGTTTTTCAAAAAGTAATCGATAATATAGTACTAACTGGTGTAGGCCTTATGGCCTATTATAGTCTCCTTAATTCTTATGTTTTTATGTAATACGATTAATCACCACTCGTGTTTGTATGCAAGATATTACCACTTCGTTCTAAGCATTTTTTTACACTGAAGCACAGTACTCGAAGATTCACTTTAGTAAAACAATTTAATGTGAACAACAGTTGAGTTCAAAAGTGATGGGAAGGGGTAATTAAAATCTCTTTCTTTGTACAAAAACTAATATTTAGAAAAATTTTACGTAACTAAAGTTATACTTCAAATAGTTACTTCGTTTGTAATGATCAGGACTTTAGTAATGATTGTACTGTACAACGTATGAAAAATAAAAGAACTTGTAAATATATTAATCAGTAAATTAATGAATATGCAAATAAATTAATAAATAAATAAAAAGTAAATTAATTAATAAGTAAATAAATTAATAAATAAATCAGCAAAAATACACGTATATTTACGGACACTGAATGAAAATATACACGCATACACACACACTATATACATATACACACACATTATATATATATATATTATATATATATATACACATATATATACATATATATATACACATATATATACATATATACATATATAGACATATATACATATATATATACATACATATATATATATACATACATATATATATATACATATGTATACATATATACATACATATATATATATACATACATATATATATATACATATATATATATATATACATATATATATATTTATATATACTGTATATATACATACATACATACGTAAATAGATAATGAATAATTACACGAGTAAAGAAAATAATTTAAAAAATCATATTAATCAATCAATTACTTAACAATTTAGCAAACAAACAAATACGTAAATAAATATAGATAAACAAATGAATAAACGAATAAACGAAATAATAAATAAAATGGGGGATTCGGTGATGTGCTCGTACTTCCAGAGTTTGCATAATTGATTGACAGTTTGCAACGAAACCGGTTTGTAACAGAATAGGAGAGAAGCTGAACATGTAACTGAGTGAATGCTGGTCTATATGCATGTAAGCATACAAGCACATGCAAGCACACACACACACACACACACACACACACACACACACACACACACACACACACACACACACACACACACACACACAAATACGCACGCACGCGCGCACACATACAGAGATAACCCCCTCCCTCTCTCTCTCTCTCTCTCTCTCTCTCTCTCTCTCTCTCTCTCTCTCTCTCTCTCTCTCTCTCTCTCTCTTATCCTCTCTATCTCTTGACCTCTCTCTCTTATCCTTTCTCTTAACCTCTCTCTCTCTTATCCTCTCTCTATCTTTCTCTTATCCACTCTCTCCCATCCTTTTTCTCTCTTATCCACTCTCTTCCATCCTTTCTCTCTCTCACCCACTCTCTCCCATCCTTTTTTCGCTCTTATCCACTCTCTCCTATCCACTCTTTCTTATCCACTTTTTCCTATCCTCTCTTTCCTATCCAATCTCTCCTATCCATTCTCTCTTATCCACTCTCTCTTATGCACTTTCTCTTTCTTTACCACTCTCTCGTATCCACTCTCTATCTTATCCACTCCTTTATTCACTCTCTCTCTTATTCACTCTCACTCTTACCCATTCTCTCTCTTATCCAATCTCTCTCTTATCTATTCTCCTTCTTATTCATTCTCCCTATGATCCTCTCTCTCCCTCTTATCCTCTCTCTCCCCCTCATCCCCTTTCTCCCCCTTATCCTCTCTGCCTCTTATCCTCTCTCTCCCTCTTATCCTCTCTCTCCCTCTTATCCTCTCTCTCACTCTTATCCACTCTCTCCCATATCAACTATCTCTCTAATCCACTCTCTCCCTTATCGACTCTCTCCCTTATCCACTCTCTTATCCACTCTCTTATCCTCTCTCTCTATTATCCATTCTCTCGCTTATCAACACTCTCTCTTATCTACTCTCTCTCTTATCCACTCTCCCTCTTATTCACTCTCTCTCTTATTCACTCTCTCTCTTATCCACTCTCTATTATTCATTCTCTCTTATCCTCTCTCTCTCCTATCCCCTCTCTCTTATCCGCTCTCTTATTCACTCTCTCTCTTATCCACACTCTCTTATCCACTCTCCCTCATATCCACTCTCTCTTTAAAAATTCTCCTAATATAATCCTCTGGCGTCTTTAAGAAGAAATCGAGCTGTGACACAATTCTGAAATACCTTTTTGCCTGAAGTGCGTCAGCTAACAGGTGGCTGGTTGCCATGGTAACGGGTGTTTTGGGTTCACGTTTGAAGGTGCCAGTTCTTCTTTTTTATTTTTATTTATTTTTTTTTTTTTTGCTATTTTTAGCACTCCAGGCTTTCAATACGGATTAATGCGTGAGTCAGGGCCGTAGGGGCTTGGGAAGGTGAGTAGCTGCGGCCGAAGCCGCCACTTTTGCCCTGTGTGTTTGAGGGACTGATGGGGGAGGTAATAATCGGGGGAGGGGGTATTTGAACCCATAACTAATTGAATACGAGACCAGCACACTGCCTATTACGTCACGCAGTATATAGTTTAGATCTATGATCAAAGATTGAGTACTGTTGTTCTATATGAGTTTTGAGGCTTTTGAGAATAACTGAAGTAGGAAGCCATTACTTAAAGAATGCAAAAGAATATCTCACAGAAGACGGGACAATGATATATAATGAAAATAAAGATAAGAGAAAATATACATAAAAAAGAGAATACTATTGTTCTATATGAGTTTTTGAGGCTTATGAGAATAACTGAAGGAGGAAGCCATTACTTAAAGAATGCAAAAGAATATCTCACAGAAGACGGGACAATGATATATAATGAAAATAAAGATAAAAAAGAGAAAATATACATAAAAAAGAGAATACTATTGTTCTATATGAGTTTTTAGGCTTATGAGAATAACTGAAGGAGGAAGCTATTACTCAAAGAATGCGAAGGAATATCTCACAGAAGACGGGACAATGATATATAATGAAAATAAAGATAAAAAAGAGAAAACATATATAAAAAAGAGAATACTATTGTTCTATATGAGTTTTTGAGGCTTATGAGAATAACTGAAGGAGGAAGCTATTACTCAAAGAATGCGAAAGAATATCTCACAGAAGACGGGACAATGATGTATAATGAAAATAAAGATAAAAAAAAGAAAACATACATAAAAAAGAGAATACTATTGTTCTACATGAGTTTTTGAGGCTTATGAGAAGAATGACTGAGGGAAGATATTGCTCAAAGAATACAAAAGAATAACTCACATGAGACGGAGTATTGATGTATAATAAAAATAAAGATAAAAAAGAGGAAATAAATGTATATACAAAAGAGAAACAAGAGAGAGGAAATGGAGCAGAAAGGAAAGAGTATGGAGAGGTGACATAGCGTTGAGAAAAAGGAAAAAGGAAAAATTGGTTTAAAAAAAAAAGGTGAAACGTTTGAGCTTCAAAAAGTGCCAAGGTTTTGCAACAAAAGGAGACTCGATCAGAAGTGAGAAAAGTTAGCGAGTAAAAGTGGATCAGAGGATCGGGAAAAAAAAAAAAAAAAAAAAAAAATCGGTTAAAAAAAAAAAAAAAAAAGGAGATAGAGCTTCTGGAATCACCCCCCGATGGTGTAAAAGAGGTTAGAAAAGGTCACAAGGGTCGTGACGTCACTCAAAAAGCCGTTGATGACGTCACAAGAAAAAAAAAAGAAAATCACGAAAGTTCGGAAAACTTTGGAAGAAACGGGACGGGACGTGGGTCTTCAAGAAATTCAAGAAATTTCTTAAAAAAAAAGTGACAGATGAAGCTAAACCTTTGAAAATACTAATTTTTGGCCAATTAGAGTCTTTACTCTGGCTGACGATGGACGATTCTATTCAAGTTAGAGGGATCCCTAAACCAGTCTAATCAGTTCTTAGATAAACTAGCTTGACTACATTACTATGGTTAATCTTTTTCTGGACAAAAGAACAATTTTAGATCCTTAAGGGTTAGTCTGAATTTCTGCAGACAATTTTTTTCAGTTCTGTTGGTCCTTTGATAAATATAAATAAATATATATATATATATACATATATATATATATATATATATATATATACATATATATACATATATATATATATACATATATGTATATATATATATATATATATATATATGTATACATATATATATTTCATTGATAAGAAAGGAGCAGATAGTTGTGTGTTCGAATCCTGAAACCCACTGCGTGCTTCCTGAGTTGGTTCCCGATAGCCCTAGACAAGAGAGGAGACGACCTAAACATCGGCCTTAAAAAAATATATATATAAAATAAGATACATAAATAAATAAAAAAGACTTGCCGCAACTGAACCGGGGTTGCCCCACAAGGGGGTTTCTCACTTCCCACTTCGTGGGAGTGAGACGGTGAATTATAAATGAAAACACACAAGAATGGAGGAGACTACAAGAGACCACAAGGCCTACATTGGGCAGTTCAATTACCCTTTCCACCTGTTACCCTCGTTCATAAAGTTATCTAATCTTCTCTTAGAGTAACCAATAGTAAACATGTAGTAAACCTGGTTACCGAAATGGAATCGAACCAGAACCTCTTTTGTACCACGACAAAAATGAAGACCAGCGTGTCACTATTACATTCATCAACCTTTATAAGACTCAACAGAAAAAGTTTTGTAGCCGAATGAGGCAGAAAATATGTGCGGTACTACTCAGCCTCTGTAAGATTCAGGAGAAAAAGGTTCTGTACCCAGACACTCCGAATGAGGCAGAAACTGTGTTGGTTACTACTCAGCCTTTGTAAGATTCAACAGAAAAAGGTTCTGTGGTTAGAGATCCCAAATAAGGCAGAAAATGTGTGTGGTACTACTCAGCCTTTGTAAGATTCACCAGAAAAAGGTTCTGTGGTCAGACACTCTGAATAATGCATAAACTATGCAGCAATAATCAGCCTTTGTAAGATTCAACAGAAAAAGGTTTTGTGGCCAGACACTCCGAATAAGGCAGAAAATTTACGAGTATATGGTACTGCCCATCCTTTGTAGGATTCACCAGAAAAAGGTTCTGTGGCTAGAGACCCCAAATAAGGCAGAAAATGTGTGCGGTACCGTTCAGCCTTTGTAAGATTCAACAGAAAAAGGTTCTGTGACCAGACACTCCGAATGAGGCAGAAACTCGATACGGTACTCTTCAGCCTTTGTAAGATTCAACAGAAAAAAGTTCTGTGGCCAGACACTCCGAATAAGGCAGAAACTGTTTGCGGTACTCTTCAGCCTTTGTAACATTCAACAGAAAAAGGTTCTGTGACCAGAAACTCCAAATGAGTCAGAATTGTGTGCAGCGAGAGGAATAAGAAGTAAATAAGAGATCAAATGCACTGGAAAGCTAAATACCAGTTTCTGATCACTTATTCCAGATCATTAAAGAGTGGGACGTAGTCTTCATTTACATCACAAACAGCCCCATTCTCTGCTGTGCATTTTGAATCCACTCTGCATTGAAGCCAAGCGGTGGAATGTGATGGACAAAATAATGCATGGAAGCTGTGTCGTAATAGAGCTTATGGTGATCGGAGGGGATTATAGAATGCCTTTGTATATAGACCCCAAATAGAAAAAAACGCAATTAACTACATTTGTAGTTAAAGTACATAGGATTGTAGAGTACGTATGTGGACCTGGGATCAAACCCGAAAACTGAAAGTGACTATTAGCTAATACGGCAGTCCAAGTAGACAAGGTAAAGGTGATTTTTTTTTTTTTTTTTTTTTTTTTTTTTGTAAGTAAGCTTTGCGCAGGAGAGCACAGTGGAGATAAGCGTTAATATCAGATGTTTTTCTTCGAGGTAATGGCCACTAGCATACATCGTGCTAGGCTTGTATTATTAATGGGTGATTAAGAGCACTTACACTTATTGGTGAACAAAGAGGCAAGACACGTCAACTGCCATGCAGTTTTACACCAGCAAAAGTGGTATATTAACAATTCACATATATTGATCTGATGTGCAGGAGAACTCGTATTGACCGGGAGAGACCCCGCGTGGTCCAGAGGGAGGGACTGGAACACGCAGACTCTCCCACAGACACTACTAGAGCTGATGGATTGAAGGCAGAAGAACGGAAAACTTGTTTGTGGAACTGTGCACCTGGATGATTATCAGTGTTGTCATTATCATAAGAAACGCTGGATGTCGAAATACCTTCTTGGGTGTCTGGAAAAGTGGGGCTTTGTTCTTTTGGATATGAAGGTTTTTTTGTTTTCTTTTTCTCTCCTTCTCATACACTGCACCAGGCTCTTCCTCCTCTCTTTGTGTTTTTATCATCCAACTCTTCCTTATCTCATTTATTTGTTCTGTATCTCTGCTTACCTATCTACCATCCATCTTACTATCTTTCTGTTTACCTACTTACTGTCCATTCTTACTATCTCTATTTTGTGTACACAAACACATCCAAAAACCCATCCATCTACAAACACAGACGTGGTCACACACATACACACCCACACACCCACAAATTATATGTGAAATAACTGCTAATGATAGAAGGATTAAATGCAGATAACCAATTATTTTTTAGAAATCCAAGATATGTATCAAACATAAACGTTCATTGAAGAGCGACCAATGTACAGGGAGGGTTGGGTGGACTAGGAGTACCTAGATCTAGAAAAGGTATTCAACAAGATACCCTTCCATATGTATATATATATATATATACATATATATAAATATATATATATATATATATATATATATATATATATATATATATGCAAAGTAGACCACTTGTAAAAAAGAAACTAACGAAGCAGAGCGCTTTCGTATTTTATTTCTTCAGTGCAACAAGTACTTG
>NC_134779.1:22917930-22927930 GCF_046742065.1 Oratosquilla oratoria | reverse complement strand
ACGAATACCAAAAATGTTGTACGAATACCAAAAATGTTGTACGAAAAACAGAAATGTTGTACGAATACCGATTTTTTTTTTACGAATGCCGAAAATGTTGTTCGAATGCCGAAAATTTTGTACGAATACCGAAAATATCACACGTCACCGCATTATATGTGGTCCATGCTGCTCCTACGATGAGTATCTGGAAGTGTAGTTGTCCTCATTCGTACACGATCAACGTGACTCCCCATTTTCTTTTTCAAGATTATTTAAGTTATTTCTGTATATTTACAAACTTGAAGGCGGTTCTAGTACACAAGAAGAGATTTTCTTCGTTACTTAATAAAGAGATTAAATCAATATTTTGGGTAATCTGCGGAGATCATGTATGGGAAGTTTGTGGTGTGGTGTAGCGTGTGTGTGTGTGTGTGTGTGTATTCACTTGGTCTTGGTCTTTGGATCACGTGTTGGACTCGTGATCGACAGCTATTTCCCTCCTGGAAGAGAGCTCAGAGCTCGTAGGTCCGATCTATGGGTAATGCTATGACCTTGCACACACACACACACACACCCAACTCCCCGCCCACGAGAGTTGGAGTAACACCCCTCAGCGCTGCGATACTGATAATTTCAGCCCCGGGCGAGGATCGAACCCGGACCTCCGTAGTGGCAGGCCAGAGCTCTAACCACAGCGCCATGAGAGGTGTGTGTGTGTGTGTGTGTGTGTGTGTGTGTGTGTGTGTGTGTGTGTGTGTGTGTGTGTGTGTCTTCTCTGTCAACATTGTAACATACTTCCTTCGGAGTGATTATTTTCATGAATTGGTGAAAATAAAATTTGACTATTTTCACCGACCGGTGAAAATGAATATTAGTTACTATTTTCACCACCTATTTTTGAAGCGCACGGACGGCCAACAAGTACATTAAAGAATTTCATCTAAAAACTTTCTTTTGGTAAAGGCCACGTGAATTCATTCGCCTGAATGATAGACCCTAACGCAAGTGTCACATTATGTGACCAGATTTAGTTTAGATATTTATTTAGCTTAATAAAATCAGCTGGTGATTGCCAGAATCTTATATAACGACCACCATCAGAATACTCTTATAACCTTTCGAGACTAATGACTTCTAATGGAGACTTTGCTCTCGCCAAAATCAAGCCGCAAAGGTTGCGCCGGATAGTGTGACACCGGACGAAGGGACCAGTGACGGTGGTCTAGCAACACAGCGTCCTGATAGGCTGGCATTCGGTCTCCAGAATGGGTCCAAGATCTCTCCTTATAAGCTCCAAATATATTTCTCACAACCGGCGACTGATCCCACACTTATACAATACAGACAAGTTTCTTCCCTAAGAAAATATGTGGGAGGTTCCGAGGATCGTTGCCAGATACTGTGGGGTTGCGAATTGTCCACTCTGTGAAACTCGAGGCAAGGATTGACTGATTGAGAGACCCTAAGGCCTAAGCTATAGGGTCTCTAGTCAAAGACAGATCACCTCCATTAAGGCCCATTTCACACGGATCGACTTTTCGCCGTGCGCCGTCCACGACACGACGTCGTGCTCGCAAATAACCATAGGTGACTTAAAGACGCTTTCACACGTCACGACCACGTGTGAAAGCGTCCATAGACATCCATGGTTTTTTGAGAGCACGACATCGTGTCGTGGACGGCGCACGGCGAAAAGTCGATGCGTGTGAAACGAGCCTTCCGGGGTTATCACACCGGGCTAGTTTTTCCTCCCACAACCTACTTCTAACCTTCATTTGAATAAATAGAATATGACTTCGATTACAGAAATCGAAACAAAGATGGCGTCTAAAGGAGTTGAAGCGATTTCATTTGTTTCTGTAAAGGCTTTAGCAACGTCTTCTGATATTGATTTCCGCCAAGAAAACTATATATTACATTGATGTATTATAATTTACAAAATTGATATCTAGTTTTCTAGTACTATACCGCGTAGGTGTTATGATGGTGTTATGATAAGGTGTTTATTTCCGCCAAGAAAACTATATATTACATTGATGTATTTTAATTTACAAAATTAATATCTAATTTTCTAGTGCTATACCGCGTAGGTGTTATGATGGTGTTATGATAAGGTGTTATAACAAGTTATGATGGGTAGAATGCCTGGAAGAAGACCCAGAGGGAGACCTCGAATGAGATAACATAAGAACATAAGAATAATCATAAGAATAAAGGAGACTGCAAAAGACCATAAGGCCTACACTAGGCAGCTCCGTATCCATCACCACCTGTCATCCCCATCCATAAAGTTGTCTAATCGTTTCTTAAAACAACTGATAGTTTCAGCGCTTACTACATGGTTGCTAAGTTTATTTATTAAGTTTATTTTTATGGATGGATGGATGGATGGAGTGGATGGAGTGGATGCGGAGATGGACAGAAGAGGAATAGATAAAGCAACCTGGATGGAAGCATGACAGGACCGAAGGGCATGGTGAGGGTTACCGTTGGCGGACCAGAATCTACACGAGGTTCAAGATCCAGCGGAATAAGTAAGACTGAAGTAGTATATCGCGTAGGTGCGCCCTTCTAAGAAAAAAACGAATATGTCAACAGAATATCTAACATTCATATACTGTAGATTTACAATCTTAGTTTATCATTCAGCTTTGCTATATACGACGGAAAAATAATTTTACATTCGAAAATTTGAAGAAAAAAAATACATTATAACCGAAGTCGGGTTTACTCGACCTCTCAACGGTCGACGTTCTTAAAGACCGTGGAAGCCCAGTGTGATTGTCCCTGGAAGCCCAGTGTGATAGCCCCTGGAAGCCTAGTGTGATAGTTCCTGGAAGCCCATTGTGATAACCCTAGGAAGCCTAGTGTGATAGCCCCTGGAAGACCAGTCTGATAGCCGCTGGAAGCCCAGTGTGATAGCTCCAGGAAGCCCAGTGTGATAGCACCTGGAAGCCCAGTGTGATAGCCCCTGGAAGCCCAGTGTCATAGCCCCTGGAAGCCCAGTGTGATAGCCCCAGGAAGCCCAGTGTGATAGCCCCTGGAAGCCCAGTGTGATAGCCCTGGAAGCCCAGTCTGATAGCCCCTGGAAACCCAGTGTGATAGCCCCTTTATCCTCGATGACTGGAGCGACTATCTTCATCAACATAACCGGAAGAAGTGTGTCAGTGTATTACGTGTTTCCGTAAAAAGCTAAACATTTATTTTCGTTGTACTTACCTTGAAACGGCGAAATGATCCGTATCAAGACTTCAGTTCACAATATGCACAACACCACTCGATATATTACACTTCACAACACAATACACACACTCACAAATTATACAAGACTTAATCAATTCGAGAGGAGTCAATGTACTGTTAACGTAAAATGCACAATTTCTCGTAAACACACACGTAAGATTTTATCAACAATTTCAGGAGTTTCAGATTAATCTGTTAACCAAATGCAAAGTAAAGAAAAGAAGAATTTTATGAAAAGTTTCCTCTTCCAATCCTCCTCTCTTGGCAGATACTAAATCAATAATCGTAATTAATGTCGTTAGTGGCAGCTTGGCCACGCCCACTGACGCGTGACGTCATGGAAAAGAACGAACATGATAGGTTGACAGAGTTCTCAACTCGTATCTTCAAGCGAGACATAGCGCTCTAAGTCAAACAAGCACTTCTGATTATCGGAACACGTTTCCAAAGGAATTCTGAATGATCTTGTTGTGTATCGCTAACAATGACCGAAATTTGACTCGACAGGCCGGCGTCACACTATCCACCGCTTCTGTTGGGGTTTGTTGGCTATAGCAAAGTCTCCCTTGTAAGTTATTAGTCTCAAAAGGATATGATAATGTTTCAAACAAGAGGAAATGGAAATGTAACAACAACGGCATAATGACCTATTTAAGCTCTGCTATTGACTTGATCCTCTGTAGGTTTGAAGAACACGTGTTGGCAATACTGAACGAAATATTAAGAACAGATTGGTCAGAGAATCTGAAACACTTCGAGGCAAATGACACAGCATGATGTTTTCGTTCATGACCTTATTCAGCTGAAGGGGGTTAGCCTTCTAGGTTAAGTTAAAACCACCTCCGTTAATCTTTCCGACGCGTCGATGATTTTTCCAGTATAGAGGATAATACTCAGCTAAGGGTATTTAGATACGTAACTAAAGCTTAGTCTTTAAAAAATAACTAGAAATAATTGTACTTACTTATGTAAATCACATCGTTTGTACTAGCATGTTAATCCCCACACGTTCCCTTTTGATGTATGTATTACGTCAATATATTTCTAATGAGAATTCTATATGGAAATCATAATTCTAAATGCACTCGTCATCCTACCATGGTGACCTATACCCACTTACATCTGGGGGAGGGGGGAGGGGGAGAGGGGTGGGGGAAATGGGGGAGAGGAAGAGGAAGAAGATAGAAGTCACGGTTCCGAGCAATGTGGATCCTGGGCGGTCCTACCCATGTTCAAATGTAGGGTCCACGGAGAAGGGTCCTGGTGATTCTCTTCAAGGGGGCCAATGTATATCTATATATTGTGTGTGTGTGTGTGTGCGTGTGTGTGTGTGTGTGTGTGTGTGTGTGTGTGTGTGTGTGTGTGTGTGTGTGTGTGTGTGTGTGTGTGTGTGTGTGTGTGCGCGCGCGCGCGCGTGTGTGTGTATACGAACACAGAACAGATGTCAAACACTACCGCGACAATAGCCCATCCGTAAATAATATCAAAGAAAAGGGACATTTACCAAAATGGGAGGCATGAGAAATACTAGAAGGAAACTTATCCAAACATAAAAGTGCTTTAAGCCCTATATATTGCTACAAATGAGAAGACAAATCAACGAATGGGTGACATTAAACGGATAAAAACCACCGCGGACATAAAAAGAGCCAGTAGGACATTACACCACCGGAGTAGGTCCGAAGAAACGCCCAGCAATGTCCAGGAGGACAAAATCCCACCGGAACAGATGTCACCTTGTTTGAGCTGTACGAGGCACCTCACACTGTCCCCCGTCACTGATATACCAATATGTTCGCCTTGCTTTCTCTTTAACACATCATTTCTCTGTCTATTCATTGGTTTAACTAATTTATATGCTTATTTATTAATTCATTATTTATTTATTTATTTGTTTATTTATTCATCTATTTACTTATCTGTTTATTTCGTTAACTAATTACTAATTTGATTACTGTCTCCAATGCCCCATTGTGACAGACAGTATTCCACAGAGACAAGACGTGATAACTGTATGTAAATATTTACTTAGTGACGACAACTTAGATACACTCCGAGCTCGCCACCCCCATTTTGGGGGATTTTGATTGTTAAATCCAATCATACCTCCTTTTGTATCTCTTTCCATAACAATATGACTAATATACTATTGTTTGTCGCCCTCAGAAGCAATGAATTTATTAATCGGTGGACCATCTTACCAAGGCAGCCTATACCTACGTCATGGACGTCACGCGCAATGCTCACCCTATCATGCCTTAAAACAAGATACGAGTACACGCAGCCACTCATGCCATGTCAACACACCGAAAGATGCGGAACGGTCTACCGATATCCCCATACGACCACCTCCTACCCAACCGCCACAAGTAACGCCGACGCAAGACCAGTACGAAGGCACAATATATGTCAGTGCTCGGCTCGGACTTGGGAGTCGACCTGTGTGACGGGGCTCCCAGACGGATGATATGCCACGGTGATCACCGTACGGGCTGTGTAACCGTCGTAATACGAACACCCTTGGTATTATTGTCTCCAGTGACCCATAGTGACAGACAATATTCCCCGGAGACGGGGCATGATGATTATATGTAAACACTTACATAGTACCACTATCCCGCCATCACCATTTCGGGGAATCCTGAATGATTATTGTATTATGTCTCCATTTAAAGAATGTATATAATATATTACATGTCCTCTAACACCATGCTGTGATAGATGTACTATTGTTTTCCGCCCACTTTCTTAATATATTTATTAAAACAAAAAACTAATTTGATTATCTATTAATATATTTGTTCATACATTTACTTATATACGTTTGTTGAATCTGTTTCCGTAAAGAAGTGAACTTATTCATTCTCGGACCATATGATCTTCTTTGCTGGTTACATATATTTCCTTTAATGACCTCAATACAAAGGATTACAAAGGATTACAAAGGCGGAGCATGCCGACAGGAGACCTTTTTGTCCATAACTAGGTCGGATGTGAAAAAATTATAATAATGATAGATAAACAAATAGATAAATAAATAAATAATATAACTTTTCTTCTATCATTGATTGTAGATATTTCCATTATTTCTTCATTCATTTTGGTTGTTATTTTTCTTCTTTCTTTTTTGATTTATTTACCTGCCTACTCTTTTCTTTCGTTTTTCTTTGCTTCTTTTATTCTCAGGTCTGTTCATAACTTTCAGTTGATGCTCAGACTACAACATTGCTGCATATTTTCATCCAGGGTGTGTCAGGCATTGTATGATCTTTTCCTTCCGTGTCTTCGACCATGTAGTGGATAGCTACTTCCATGTTTGTCAGAAGCCTGGATGCATTTTTCAAACACGATTTTGTTGACATGTTTGTCAGGTGACGAGATATCCAAGCCCAACACTCCAACATATCTATATTCTTTGGCTTTCGTAACCAAATCATATCCCACTGAATCATTTACTGATGGTCTTTGTGAACCTTGACCCATTCTCAGTACTTTATATTGTTGGCACCAAATCTTATCTTCCATGTTTGAACCTACGCATGTACATTATCTATATCTAATAACAATATACTGTCTCCATTTCTTTCTTTTGAAATTTACATCCTGTGTGCGTGTGTGTATGTGCGTGTGTGCGTGTGTGTGCATGTATGTGTGCGTGTGTGTACTCACCTTGGTATTCACCTTTCACCTTGGTCTTTGGATTACGTGCTGGACTCATGATCGTCAGCTATTTCCCTTCCGGAAGAGAGCTCAGAGCCCGTATGACCGATATATGGGCAATGCTGTGACCTTACACGCACCCCCCCTCCAAACTCCCCGCCCACGAGAGTTGGAGTAACGACTCAAAGCGCAGCGGTACTGAAATTATTTCAGCCCTGGGCATGATTCGAATCCGGACCGCCGTAGTGACAGTCGGAGACTCTATCAACCGTGTGTGTGTGTAGCATCAAGCATAATTATATAGGTATCACATGCATATATATTTCTTATACGAGAAAGTTCATTCTGTATGTGTAACCACATAATCACAGGGTCTCATGTGGACCACATAATGGACCTCCTCATATCACATAGTCACCATGAGTCACCTCTTCACAAACGTGGTCACTATGTTAAGCCCCCATCCTCCACAATTACACATATAACCATCCTTAAAACCTCGTTTACACTGTGCAAGTTGAGAGGCAAGTCAAGTGTGCAAGTAACTTGAACTGGAGACGAAAGAGAGCAAGGACATGTTCGCACAGGCCACTTGTCTCTGACTTGACCAGTGTAAACGAGTACATACTCTCTTTCCACCCCAGTTCAAGTAACTTGCATACTTGACTTGCCTCTCAACTAGCCCCGTGGAAACAAGACTTAAGAAACAGTGGCCTACCATGGTGACCGGGACTCCCCCCCTCCCCTCTCCTCCACCATCTTCACCTCCTCCCCCCCCTCCCATCTGCTCGAAGACATTATCGGTGGAATTATTAGAAAAATTCTTTCCTTATATAAATCTTATATAAATCCTTAGAAGAGAAAGATTTATATGATGAAATAATTCCTTTTAAGAATACCACTGTAAGAATCTTACGATAGTATTCTTGAAAAAATATTCCCTTATATAAATCTTTCCCTTCCAAGGATTTATACAAGGAAAGATTTTTTTTAAGAATACCACCGTTAGGTCTGCGATTGGTCATCGATCTTTGACAGAATGATGTTGTTTAATTTTTTTTTTTCAAAGGATTACAAAGGCGGAGCATGCCGACAGGAGACCTTTTGGTCCATATCTTCGAAAAATCTTAAGCTCTATTCGGTACCTCACCCCATTTTCAATATTATCAGACGGAGACCAGACCCCACTCCCCCTAAAAAAAAAAAAAAATAAAAAAATAAATAAATAAATAAATAAATAAATAAATAAATAAATAAATAAATAAATAAATAAATAAATAAATAAATAAATAAATAAATAAATAAATAAATAAATAGATAAATAAATAAATAAATAAATAAATAAATAAACAAACAAACAAACAAACAAACAAACAAACAAACAAACAAACAAACAAATAATAAATAAATAAATGAATAAACGAATAAACGAATAAATGAATAAATGAATAAATGAATAAATAAGTAAATAAACAAAATAAAATAAAATAAAATAAAATAGATAAATAATGTGCAAAAGCTGTTCCCCGAGTATTATTAGCTTCATCAAAACGATGACTTATGTTCACTTTAATCAGATCGTATTGTTTCAGTTCGAACAAAATCCTGAAGATGTGTAATTGTCAAGAAAGATTTCACAACCTTTGAGCAAATTGTCCGTTTATTTTCGTTCAGTGTTCCTGCTAAGTATTTTGAAACCGCTAAACGACAAAGGCGTTTAGATAGGTCGTTACCGGCTAAACTCACATTGTTCTAGTTTAAATTCCTGGTCATGTTAGCCCCCCCCAAAAAAAAAAAAAAATGCGCGGATGTATGTGAACGCCTCCTTTTACTTATAATATAATTGAACCGCCGCGGTTGAAACCGCTAGTGTGAACAGGGCCTAACGTAACCTTATCCAAGTTATTTTGGGTAGTTCAGTGATCACTTCGAGTGTAGTCGTTTAAAAGACGACAAATAAGGATTCTGACAGCCAATCACGTTCTTCCTTTTCATTACGTCACAAGTCAGAGGGCGTGGCCAAGTGAACACCGACACAAGTTTTGATTACTGAAGTGATTTACGACAAGTGAGAAAGAACGAGTGGGGGGACTGTCTTTACCAAAATGGATTTGATCAACGATTTATTAATTTCAAGTAATCGAAATGATGTTGTGAATACTATTGTTGTGGTGTCTCTTAGTGTTTTTGTTTTATGTGTTTTGTGGTGTTTATTGTTTGTGACGTACAAGACATCAGATGAGAAGCAATTGGAAGTATTTCTTAAGGTTCTTGCCAAGTGGAGCAGCTCGCCGTTCTATGGTGAGTACAGAGAACAAGACTCAAATTCACAAACACAGAATTCCCTTGCATACTTCACTGAATTTCTACCGGGGTATTGTGAATCTTCGAGAGGGAGGAGGAGGAGGAGGAGAAGGAGAAGAAGAAGTAGGTAGAGGGAGAAAGGAGGCGAGGAGAGAATGGTCTATGGCAGGGATGGGGGAACCTTTTTGTGCATGAAGGCCACCTTACAATTCATCGTCCCATATAGAGGCCGCACTGAACAAAGTACTATTTTTTTTTCTATTATTTTATCCCTTTTATTATATCATAAGTTTCAGGTGTATAATGATTTCAGACTTAAAGAATATTCAAGGTCTTTTAAAAAAAATAATATGTATATCAAAGGCCGCAGAAGGCCGCACTTGATGGCCCGGAAGGCCGCACGTTCCCCACCTCTAGGCTATGAGGTCTTTCATTCAGGGGTCTGTCATTCTGATGTCTTTCGCCAAAGTGAAGTACGCTAGTGCTGACTTTATTCACATTCATGACACACGACAAGCAACCCATGTTCAATCAACGATGATTTTGCAATGTTTGTCTTCTTTCTCACATTTTAAGCATATATGGGGGTTAATATTAAGAAGTCCTGGGTACAATTGACTTCGTAATGTTGGGTTCGTAAGTGCATGCGATTAACTTCAATTTACAGTAACTGGAAATCACGTTGATCAAGTATGGGTATGAACTACACTTTCAGGTTTTTGTCGTGGGAACAACAAAACACTTCACAAGACTTGGTGATGTACAACATTTAAATTCTTGGTATACTAACACCATTGTGCTGTCGACTAAC
>NC_134779.1:22907930-22910430 GCF_046742065.1 Oratosquilla oratoria | reverse complement strand
ATTTATTTTCATCAAGAGAAAAAGAGTTATGTTTCATGTATCTATATATCATCTACGCATTTTCAATCATTTCAGTTAAAAGTCACTGCCTAGTTATATGAAATATGCTTTTCAAAATAACACAAATATTAATCAAAAGAAATAAACCTTGAGAATATTGTACTCTTTATAATGATTATTATTAGTTTTATAGGGATCAGTCTAAGTGTAGTTGTTAGGTCAAGATGCTGTAATGATTATCATTTATTTTATATTTATTCATTTTATTATCATTTGTCTGTTTATCATTATCTGCTTGATTCTCATTTATTGTTAGTTATGTCAATTTATTCATTACTATTTACCTGTTTGTTTATCATTTAACTATATCTATGCATATATTTATGTATTTTATTTATTATCTACATTATTACTGTTTTTATTTATTAATTAATTTATTTATCATTATGATTTTTTCGCATCCGACCTAGATATGGACCAAAAGGTCTCCTGTTGGCATGATCCGACTTTGTAATCCTTTGTAAGGGAGAGTGTTACACGGCTACCCCCCGTGTAAGGGGGAAAAAGCCGTTGGTATATGTATGTATGTATTAGGAGGTGAGCAAAGAAAGTAATTGGGGAAAACCAGTGTAAGTTCAGGGAAGGGTTAGGGCATGTAGACCAAGTTCCTGTAGTAAGACGGAGATGCGAAATTTTTTGACAAAGAATAAGGATTTTTTAGGGAGATCTTATGGATTTAGAGAAAGCGTATGGCAGGGTAAACAGAGAGGTGTGAAGGAATATGTGGCGAATGTATGTGCTAGGGGGAAGTTTCCTGAGTAAAAAAAAATCACCAAGAGATTTTGTGAGAGAGTTGTGAATGGACTGATTGGTTTGAAGTGAAGGTGTGGCCGTGCCAAGGTTGTGTTGTGTCACCATGGTTGTTCAACCCGTCCATGGACGGAGTAGTGCGGGAGGTAAAGGCGAGTGTACTGGATAATGTTTTGAATCTGTTAAAGGAGTTGATTACACTGAAAACGTAGCTGATTCATATGAAAGGTTTGAGCATTTGGATGCGGAGTCTGGAAGGGTATGTAAGAAGAGCAAGCTTAAAAGTGAATGTAAGCAGAACTGAATTAATGAGATGTGGAAAGATGGTAGTGAGTTGTAGCAAAGTTTAAAGAAAGATATGCTAGAGGAAATAGAAAGTTTTAGATATTTAGGGTCATGTGTATCGGGGAATGGAAGAGAGAGGGTAGAAGTAAATTATAGAGCAAGGGAAGCAAGTTAATGTCCCGGGGAGAATGAAAAGTGTCCTGAGAAATGGGTGTCTGGGGATAAACGCAAAGAGGAGACTAAACGAGGGAGTGGCTGTACCCACGATATTGTACGAGACAGATTTTTAATTTGAAAGCAGAAAGGAAGAACGAAAGTGTGTTTGAGGTGATATACTTAGAAATACGGTGAGTGTTACGAGGATGGATAGAGTGAGAAATGTGGAGGAGATGCAAGTAGTATGGATGGAAAGAGTTGACAAATAAGTCTTGATGAAAGAATATTGGGATAGCTTGGGTAGAAAATTATTGAAGAAATTTTAACAAAAAGAGTATGATGTAAGCGGAATAGGAAACACAGGAGTCTTAGTCTTGAGTTTATTCCTGATTAGTTTCGCAGGTATGCTTTTTCAAAGGAATATGTGTACAAACGGGCTGTGGGCATTATATACATGGGGTGGACCTCACCACCTCTCCGAGTTGCCATAGTTGGTGGCGAATGTGAACATCACATTGTGGCTCATGTAACAATGAAGACATTTTTACAATTAAATATGATAACACTAATACCAAAGCAATTATTAATAGAAAATGGAATGCAAAAGTGGATGAAATGAACTTCAGGTGAAGATCGATAACGCCCTGGATGGATAGGATGGTAGTGTCATTGAATGCAAGAGGAGTGTCTGTCAAGCAGGGAAGAGAGAGGGCAAGAGATAGGCATGAGTGGAGTGTGGTTGTTAATTGATTAGGAAGTGGCAGGGCTGGAAGAATTTTCTTTTTGTCTGATCTGTCTTGATTGGATAATAGCAAGAGGACGCCATGTAATCAAGCTGTATGGATAAAGTAGCTTAGGTTGTTGCTCTCTGTTGTGGAGATGCTCGCCTTGAAGTATTGCTTCCGACCTGAGTGGTGGGGGGTGGATAGGGATGACTCTTCATCCATGAGGAGCTAAGAAAAGTTTTTATGTAAAAGGGCCTTTCGCAGTATATACGTGCATGTGCATGTGGGTGTACGTACCTGTGTGTGTGTGTGTGTGTGTGTGTGTGTGTGTGTGTGTGTGTGTGTGTGTGTGTGTGTGTGTGTGTGTGTGTGTGTGTGTGTGTGTGTGTGTGTGTGCGTGTGTGTGTGTGTTTGCATGCATGCATGTATGCGTGTACGATTGCATGTATTCGTATTATCATTTTTGCTGTTGTTCCTGTTGTTGCTACTATTGTTATTGTTATTGCTATTGTTCATGTTGATGC
>NC_134779.1:22887930-22895430 GCF_046742065.1 Oratosquilla oratoria | reverse complement strand
TTATTATAATGTAAATAACAAATAAAATACACAAATGAATGCATAGGTATAGTTAAATAATAAACAAACAGGTAAATAGAAAGTAATAATAAATAGTTTAATTACCTTCGTGCTATTTAAACATTACCGTAGGTAGAGCAAAAGTAGCCACATGGGGTAAAACTGGCCATTGTCTTTGTTATATAACTAATTATGTGTGTCAACAAAATATAGAGAGGAATTATACAAAGCATATAATAGTTGGTCTTTTTATTTCCCTGTCTATCAAAAACAATGGCCGGTCTTAATCCATGTGACTAATTTTGTCCCTTCCTACGGTGCGTTCATTTAATATTTTGAAAAGAAAAATAGATACAGAAAAAGAATATTGTAACAAAGCACACCACACAAGATTTAAAAAAAAAAAAAAAAAAAAAAAAAAAAAAAAAAAATCGTCCGAAGGATATTTCTGGTAATGTTTTTGAAAACTCAAGTAAGTTCTTAGAAAGCGATTCTTGTGTCTGAGATATTCCGGTTATTCTGAATCTTTTGTGTCGCCTATTGAAGGTTCTTTCAACTTTTGAGATTAACTACTGAGATCCGCTGTATTCATCATTTTCTTTCTTGGTGGGGTTCATCCTTTCCTGCACATCAGATATCAACCTTTATTGTGTATGTTATTTCTATATATATGACTGTGTGTGTGTGTTTGAGTGTGTGTGTGTGTGTGTGTGTGTGTGTGTGTGTGTGTGTGTGTGTGTGTGTGTGTGTGTGTGTGTGTGTGTGTGTGTGTGTGTGTATTCACCTTGGTCTTTGGATCACGTGTTGGACTCGAGATCGACAGCTATTTCCCTCCCGGAAGAGAGCTCAGAGCTCGTATGACCGATCTATGGGTAATGCTATGACCTTACACACACACACACACACACACACACACACACACACACACACACACACACACACACACAACTCCCCGCCCACGAGAGTCAGAGTAACGACCCGAAGCGCAGCGATACCGAAATAATTTCGGCCCTGGGCAGGACTCGAACCAAGTATTACGATCACCACCGTGCTGGCAGTCCAGCGCTCCACTAACCGCGCCACCGCGCGCGCGCGCGCGCGCGCGTGTGTGTGTGTGTGTGTGTGTGTGTGTGTGTGTGTGTGTGTGTGTGTGTGCGCGCGCGTGCGTACTTGTGTTTATATCTAACCTTCACTTCTGGTTATATTTATCCATATACAGGTTTCTTTTATTCTATTTTGTTTGATATTATTTATTTTTTATTTTTTATTTTTTTTATTTAATTTTCTATGAACTCGTTTGTATTTCAATTCTATCTTTGACTGTTTATTCTCGCTAGCGTCAATTTATCAATCAGTTGGACTTATGTACCATATTTGAAAAAATTTCACAAACTAGACTATTCTATTCAGCTGAGGGGAATTCCGCTTGTGAACGTAAAATCTACGATTAAATTCAGATTTAGGTCAGGAGATCATTCTTTGGGGATATGAAACAATATGACACACCGTGCGAAGATTTCTGATACATCCGTTTATTATCCAACAAATGATACACCTATTCCTAAAGATAACGTTCACAAACGAAAGGAATTAATAAGATACCAACCACATTACGTAATCACATGCTTGGTATTAGAACTAAATGTATAAAGTAAGTTCTTGTCGCTTCCAATTACGTTTGCAATTACATTCAAGTAAACTTTATTGTAAAACCGAAAGTGAACTGTACTAATTTCTCTATTATTCCACGTATCATTACATATAAAAAACTATATAAAACATTTATGAAATAATGAAACGGACGAGGGGAAGAACAGGAGGTTTGTGTTTGTTGGAAACACTCAATACTTACCATATTTGTCTTAAAAAAAAAAAAAAAAAAAAAAAAGAGTTCTTGTAGTCTTCGCCTGCGTGTCGGAGTGCTTTGCAATCGGTACTCCGATCTTAGGACGACTTTGGCGCCTCTGTAATTAGGATAAGGATTAACGTCACACTGACCCCTGTGAGCTTATCCGTGTTTGCATCGGGGGCAAGGCTCTGCGAGGTGGATTGCTTAATAACACTTAAGTCCCCCAAGAGAGAAAGAGGACAGTTATTCAAGAATCGACACTTCTAGTGTGGCGTAGGTGAAGGGGGATTCCCAGTCACCAAAAGATTATTTATTCAAGAAAGAAAATCGATTGGTAGGAAATTATACTTCATGATTGTCCTAATAGGTGTTATTGTTATTTCCAGTTGGAAAGATTGTGAATATACGATTTTTTGTTTTATATATTTTCTTTCGTATATTTTTATTTCTATTTTTCAGAGAGCGAGGGAGGGAGATGGATAGAGCGAGAAAGGGGGATAGAGGGAGGAATAGAGTGAGAGAGGGAGAGAAGGGGATAGAGCGAGAGAAGTAAAGAGAGGGATAAAGCGAGAGAGGGAGAAAGAGGGAAAGAGGAGAGGGAGAGAGGGATCGAGAGGGATAGAAGGAGATGTTATAATTTGCACTTCTACGAACGGATATCGGATCGGCTACTAGTGTCCCATCACTGGGATGTCCGGTGAGTATAAATCGCACCAAACTTCTATTCTAGTTCCTGTCACCGCATCAGTCAGTGGTATCCTGAAGATTTCCCCCTGTTTGGGTCGAATGGCGTGACGAAACAGATAAATAAATAAATAAATAAATAGATAAATAAATAAATAAATAAATAATAAAAGAGTTTACGAATAATTGAATATCAGCTGTTGCACTCTAATCAGGAATTATGAGAGAACTTAGTTAATGTTCTTGCTGTAATAGGTTTCAACAAAATATTATACTCTTAAATGGCCTCCTCCCAAAACATGTGCACGTGTGTGTGTGTGTGTGTGTGTGTGTGTGTGTGTGTGTGTGTGTGTGTGTGTGTGTGTGTGTGTGTGTGTGTGTGTGTGTGTGTGTGTGTGTGTGTGTGTGTGTGTGTGTGAGAGAGAGAGAGAGAGAGAGAGAGAGAGAAAATGGTATCTAAGGAAAAAGGAAACAAAGAAGACAGAAAAAGACGAGGAGAAAGGAAATTAAAAATAGCTTATACCAATATAAATGGAATAACTTCAGAAATGAGTGAATTAAATGATTATTTGGCCTTAGAAAAACGAGACATAATGGGAATAGTTGAAACTAAATTGAAGTGTACTCTACCACCCAACACTGGAACAAGGTTTATACAACTGCTGGACAAAGAATAGGAAGGATAAACAGTGTGGCGGAGTATTAATTTTGACTAATAAATATTAGAATGTAACAAAAATAGCTGAAGGAAAAAATAACGTAGAATCAATTATGATGCAAGTTGAAAGCAAACATATGAAGAGTAGAAATTTTGTAGTGGTGTATGTGCCCCCCAAAACACAGTCCTGGACAGAAAGTGATCATTCTAAAATATTAGATGATACAAAATATGAATTAACTAATATACTGAAGGACAGAGGAAATGCAGTAATTATGGGTGACTTTAATTCAAAAGAATTATGTTGGGAGGAAATGACAGTGAAGGGTGGAGAGGAACTCTGGGGCAACGTCCTGCTCGACATGACCATCGAATATACAGTGACTCAGTGGGTAAGGGAAAATACCAGATACAGAGGTAGTAAAAAACCATCAAGGCTGGATTTAATACTTACGACAAAGCCTGAAATTGTCGATCAAATTGATTAAAAAACTCCGATAGGAAAGAGTGACCATGTACTAATAGAACTTGAGCTGAGAGAGCAGATGGTTCAAAGCAGAAATTATAAACATAGAATAGGAAGACTAATGTACAACAAAACAAATTTTGAGAAACTCAAAAAATTCTTTCGCAACGCGAACTGGGAAAAATCCTAAAAGAAGAAACAGGGATGGAAGAGAAATGGAATGTTACAACAACTCATTACAACAAGACTTAGACAAGATCTGGAAATGGACTCAAAAGTGGGAAGTGAAATTCATTATAAAAAAATGTAGTATAATGGAGATACAAAGACGGGAAATCACGAGCGTAGCTCCCCTTCCCGTAAAATACAACGAGGTAAACGCGCGCGCACACACAAACTCTCTCTCTCTCTCTCTCTCTCTCTCTCTCTCTCTCTCTCTCTCTCTCTCTCTCTCTCTCTCTCTCTCTCTCTCTCTCTCTCTCTCTCTCTCTCTCTCTCTCTCTCTCATTCTCTCTCTCTATGACACACACACACACACACACACACACACACACACACACACACACACACACACACACACACACACACACACACACACACACACACACACTAAAGAAAAGAATATCAACAATTAAGTCCTCGATACAAATCGTCAGTTCGCAGACACCTCCTGATCAAGATAACGTCGCTCCAATTTGCAACGATACGAGCACACGAAATCGTCTTCAGGTCTACTTTATGACTTTGTTTGCCGAGGTCCATTTGCATTTGCGAGTATCAAGTTTAACAAGCGTAATACTGAGGACATCCAAATCTGACCCATGGTGCGTTGATATAGGCATGTTTTCATAGCCACTTGATCACGTCTGATGTTTACTCGGATAGCCGGGGCAAACGGCAATTACCAGTTATACCCCAGAAAGGTATGTTTTGTTCGGAGTAGTTAGTGATTAGCATAACACAGACAATGATGGGTGACGCGCATCCTACTACCTGGCATCATATTTGGGTAAGCGCGTTGGTTGCAGGTTCGATTGAAATTATCAGTCTCGTACTTTGCAGCTCGAAGGTAAACAAACCCTTTCGAAAATAAAGAATTAACGCTCCAGACAACTATTTAATGATCATCATTGAGCCATGAACGATCATCCTTGAGTGATGATAACCGCACCAAGCAGAACGCACCTGAAAGGGAATAAAACAAAACGTAGCACTGAAGATAGCCAAGTCATCTTAATGTTCAAGAATGATATGCTAAATGGACCATGTGGTATCGTATCTATATACACTACCGCAATAGCAATTCAAACTTTCTATACAACTCTCTAGCCTCAGCCTTAGTGATATCTGGCAACTCCAACTTTCTAACTTACATATGACTCCGATTAAAACAACGAGTTTACTAACGATTACTCCACAGGTGACGTCACCCCGGGTCCACCAAGTCCGTTTCATCTTTTATAACAGTCTTATAGGGTTGCTGTATTGATGGATACCAATTAGGCTTTCGTCCACATTTTCGCATTGTTCAGCTACGTTTCATTGTAATTATCAGATAGGAGTAAAATTCTTTTTGTGAATACGTACTCAAGTTTCTGGAATGTGTCTGTGTGTGTGTCAATATGTGTGTGCACACGCATGAATGTGAGTGTGTAATATTTATTCTTTGTTTGCTAACTGGGATAAGTTTAGTCCGTGTTTATATGTGTATTATTTAGCTTCACAGTTGTTCTGTGTTAAATGTCCTTCAAAGTGAACATAAACTGCTCGTTACTCAATGTTTTATTATTAGTTAAAGAATTTCATGTACGTATACCAATGTATTGTGTATTATGTATTGTGTGTGTGTGTGTGTGTGTGTGTGTGTGTGTGTGTGTGTGTGTGTGTGTGTGTGTGTGTGTGTGTGTGCGTGTGCGTGTGCGTGTGCGTGTGTGTGTGTGTCTGTATCCGTCTGTCTGTCTGTATCCGTCTGTCTGTCTGTGTCTGTCTATCTGCCTATCTGCTTGTGTGTGTGTATGTGTGTGTGTGTGTGCGTGTGTGTGTGTGTGTGTGTGTGTGTGTGTGTGTGTGTGTGTGTGTGTGTGTGTGTGTGTATGCATGCGCGCGCACTGTGCATGTACATATACACATATGCCTATACACACATGTTCGCATGTGTGTGCATGTATATATGTATATACTCGTATATGTGTATATGCATACATGCGTGTATACAAATTCGTATACGAATTTGTATGTACGTGTGTAACAATGCTTCTGTGAATGCTTGTCTGCGTGTATGTAAGTATTCATGTGTGAAAAAACTCCACATACAACTTTGTACGTACACATGTAATCATGCATCTGTGTACACATGTACGCACGTACACGTAGGCTTGCATGGCCAGCTCACAGGATAAAAGAATTAATATCTTTATCCAGGACTATTACCATTATTCGTTGTCGCTTGATCCAAGTGTAGTTCAGGTTCCCTCTCTTTTGTACTCTCGCCCCAATTAACTTTGCATGAAATTGTCCATAACGCCAACTGGGCGGGGGACGGGGGGTGGAGGGCTTTGGGGTATAGTGGGGTACCGCACCGCCCCGCACCCCACTGTCAATCATTGGACAGTTGGATATGCCATTATCCACATTACAAAGGATTACAAAGGAGGAGCATGCTGACAGGAGACCTTTTGGTACATAACTAGGTTGGATGCGAAAAAAATATGATAATGATAAATAAATATATAAATAGATAAAAATTATAATAATAAAGGAAATAAATAAATAGGTAAAATTAAATAATGAACACACAGGTAAATAGTAAATAATAGTAAATTGACAGATAAATAATAAAAAATCATTATCATGGAAATAGTAAACAAACAGACAAATAATTACACAAATAAACAAATAATATAAAATAAATGGCAGCCATTATAGTATCTTGCTTAAGTGTTTATCTAGACGAATCGTAAAGCTTCGAACTGAGCTACATTGCACTGCCTCTGCAGGAAGTTTATTCCATTCATTAACTACACGGTTGGCGAAGTTGTTTCTAACCACTTCCAAATTAAATTTATTTCCTGACAGTTTGAGACCATTATTTCTTGTCGGATTCTCAATTAGTGTGAAAATTTTGTCACTTTTGATGTTGCCAATTCTTTTTAGAATCTTAGACGCTTTTTTTTTTAGAGAAATCATGTTCATACATTTTGGTCTATTTTCATATGATTTATTTTTTATGTTTGGAATCAGTTTTGTGGTTCGTCGTTGTAATTTTTCCAATGTTCTTGTCTGTTGTGTTTGTCGTGTTTGTTCTAAGGCCCTGTTTATGCTAGCAGTTTGAACCGCGCGGAAACTGCGGTGGTACGGTGTAGTAAAGAAAAAACTGCGCGGTTGTGTGTGAACGCCTCCATAGACTTATACTGTAATTGAACCACTGCGTTTCGAACCGCGGCGGTTGAAACCGCTAGTGTGAAGAGGACCTAATCAACCGCGGTTGGACAAATCTATTCAGTTGAACGGGATCGTAAAGGGAATGAAATGGGGTTAGGAGGAACAGATATATTTGAAACATAGTTTTAAGGAATTCTAGTTTTGGTGTGTTCGTTTAGTTTCTAGGTTCGTTTCCAAACTGTGCCCGAACAAATAGTTGAATGAATAAATGTATAAAACACGGTCACAACGCAAACGTAATACTCGCCATTAATTATGGAAACGGTGGAAAACTGCTGTACACAGCGTGACCGACAAACTGCGCTCAACGCCATCTATCCGCTGCCCCCGTAAACACTCGAGCCACGTCTGACAGCCCTGTTATTAAGAACACGTGACCAGCGTCAAATTATTAGGGAAAAA
>NC_134779.1:22877930-22882930 GCF_046742065.1 Oratosquilla oratoria | reverse complement strand
TAAAAGGTATAATCATTTACATATTTCCTTGTGAAAACTTAGAAAATATGTGTTCTAACAAATGACCAGAAATGATAGTGTTATACATTTTTCTATATAAAATTAATTTATATCTATTACAAGTAATCTTAATCGGAAAGAATAGGTATTATGATACGAGACCTCTAGGTTATAGAATTTCATACGTGATAAACTAGAAAAAAAATTAATAGAAAATTATTTGTGATAAATGGGTAGGTAAATAGGTGAATAGAGGTTTAATTCTAGAATGCCAAAGTTGGGACGTCAAGACTGTAGAGGTAGAATTCTAGAATGTTATGCCGTAAGCATTTGATGAATAATTGTGCCCTTGTTTACAATTGGGGACAAAAGACGTAGTGCCCCTCATGAATTAACAATGCAATTACAACTTTCGTTTTTGGACGCATTGTATATTTTTCCTTTTTATTTATTTTTTTCTTCTTTTTGCTACATCAGCTGATGTACACGTATTCTATTTGTTTATATACATATATTTATTTGTTTATTTATTTATTTATTCTTATTTATCTACTTATTTTTCATAAATATTTTTTAATTTTTTTTTTTGGTTAGAAATACCCGAATACACATATTGTTTTTATTTAAATATATATGTTTATTTAATTTCATTATCTATTTATTCTTATTTATTTATTTATTTTTTATTTATTTATCTATTTACTTATCTATTTTTATATATATATATTTTTTATTTATTCATCTTATTTTTATTTATTATTATTTATTAATTTATTTATTCATTTACTTATTCATTTATTTATTTATTTTTTAGCTAGTTATTTAGAATTGCTCGAATGCAAAGTGTCCAGGAGTTAGATCCACACAGCTAAATTCACGAGTACGATTGCGTTTCAGTGAACACGTGAACATGCGAATATGTGAACACATGGCCAGGGTCATGTGTATATACATAAAGGCACATCACAGTCAGTAACTATGTTAACTCCTTACACATGAATCCATTAGGGCGTTCAATGCCGTAGACTTAGTTACGAGTGTCTCGTGTGTGTGTGTGTGTGTGTGTGTGTGTGTGTGTGTGTGTGTGTGTGTGTGTGTGTGTGTGTGTGTGTGTGTGTGTGTGTGTGTGTGTGTGTGTGTGTGTGTGTGTGTGCGTATGTGTGTGCGTGTATGTATATATATATAATTATATATATATATATGTATATATATAAATGTGTGTGTGTGTGTGTGTGTGTGTGTGTGTGTGTGTGTGTGTGTGTGTGTGTGTGTGTGTGTGTGTGTGTGTGTGTGTGTGTGTGTGTGCACGTGCGTACGTTTGCGTGTTCAAGAAATGATAAGTCGTGATTAATGGAAACATATTTAAACGATTGCGCAAATAAACAAACACACACCCAGAAGAAACATGTAAATTAAACCAAAGAAAATAAATATGTACATTAAAGCGTCCCCAGTGCAATGTTATCTCCTATCGTGAAATCTATAGCTTACGAGAAAACTGCGTTCTATTCTCTAACTTCTTACGAAAAAGAAAAAGCCAATTTTCTCGATTACTCTGATACAATTGAGGCTTCTTGTACTCTGCCTGATTCTACCATAACTGCATAAATTGTATTGCCGGTGTGCAAACGACTGTGTGCAATTTTCATGATCAGCCGCTTATTCCTCGAGAGATAGAGATGGAGATAGATAGGTAGATAGATAGAGATAGAGATAGATATATATATATAGAGAGAGAGAGAGAAAGAGAGAGAGAGAGAGACTGGGGTGGAAGAGACGGGGGGGACGGGAGAGATGGGAGAGACTGGGAGAGACGGGAGAGACGGGGGAACGGGAGAGACGGGGGGACGGGAGAGACGGGGGGACGGGAGAGACGGGGGGACGGGAGAGACGGGGGGACGGGAGAGACGGGGGGACGGGAGAGACGGGGGGACGGGAGAGACGGGGGGACGGGAGAGACTGGGGAACGGGAGAGACTGGGGAACGGAAGAGACGGGAGGAGGGTAGAGACTGGGAGAGACGGGAAAGACGGAAGAAACGGGAAGGACGAAAGAGACAGGGAAAGAAAGAGACGGTAGAGAGACGAGGTATATTATGTGAAGCTTTCAAACTTGAGAAATGAAATACAAATCATTGATTCCTTTTTTGCCCTTGCGTCGTAACACATCCGACCAATCCACAGCCCACCTCTCACCTCATCTATCACGTTCTCACGTGTTCTCACCCCACAGGTATGACGTAATCGTCCCTTGACGTCACCATGTCATGTGAACATATTTGGAAATCCTGAATTATGAACCCTCTTGCCTTCAGTGTGGACGGGTTTGGGTCTAAGTGATACACTTTGCATCACTGCGGGTACTTGTTCACATGTACGATAATGCACATCTGTAGATTTACACACACACACACACACACACACACACACACACACACACACACACACACACACACACACACACACACACACACACACACAAATATATATATATATATATATATATATATATATATATATACATATACATAATATAAAAATACATATACAAAGGAACGGACTTAAACACCTAAAAATGTATATTTGTATATGCTTGTGTGCCTAACTGCACGTGTGCATATGTGTACGTGCATGTATATACATTATGTATGCATGATGTACAGAACGTTTTTTTGTATAAACATCATAGATATACAGATACAAAACCCAAGGAACTGACACAGAAGCGTATGTGTATGTATATATAATATATATATATATATATATATATATATAATATGTATATATGTATATATATATACATATGTATATATATTTATATATACTATAATAAAATAGTAGCCTCTGTCTGTCTGTTTATTTGTTTATTTGTTCCCGAACTCCTCTTAAGGTTTTGAATGTAGACCCCCATAACCATATATATTCTGATATCTTATCACTCCAGGTACTTGGATAACTATATTTCATAAAAAGAAATATCTTGGTTAGGGTTAAGGGTTAAAGTTAGGTGGTTTATGGTGAGGGAACACTCCACTGCTGTAGTCTCCCCTTAAGTCGCGTATTATTTTTGTGACAACAATTAATTTGATTAAACAAGCCATTATATGTTCCCATAGATATTATTTATATTTATGAAATTAATGTTGCCACAAACCATGATAGCTTTTGTAAGAAGAAAGCATGTGAATGTAAAATAATTGTATAATTTTACCAAATATTAAGATATTGGTTATTTTCATTTAATTTTACTGCGGGCGGAAAGTGATTATTCACAAACTCCTAGGTTTTTGCAAAGAAATCCCTGTAACCATATATATTCTGAAGATGAATAAACGAGATACATTTCTTCACTTTTTAGCTGTGGACATCTATTGTCAATCCAAACACACACATACACACACATACACACGCACACACACACACACACACACACACACACACACGTACATACAAACACACACACACACATACATACACACGCAAAATGTGCACCTATGATATTTGTGTTTGTCTATGCATGTATTTTCAAACTAGGGTTTCCCAACCTTCGAGCAGGGGGGCGCACACCTGGGAGGGGGAGTGTTTAAAGCTATATTTCATTTCCAAAAATATTTTGGTTAGGGTTAAGGGTTAAAGTTAGGTGGGGTATGGTAAGGTTAGGGATTATTCACGAACTCGCAGCAATGCGCGGATAATTTAGCTAGTATATAATATACTGTATATAGCCTCCCGATAGGGGGGAATTTGTGATATATATATATATATATATATATATATATATATATATATATATATATATATATATATATATCACAAATTCCCCCCTATCGGGAGGCTAGGAATGATGCCCCTTACAGAGGACTTTGTAGCGTGGAAGTAAATGAATCATACCTTTTGGGTTAACTTCGCCGGTGGCAGGATTCGAACCCCATCCCCTCGATATTCGCCGCAAGTAACGATGCCCTAATACAATATAACACACACACACACACACACACACACACACACACACACACACACACACACACACACACACACACACACACACACACACACACACACACACACACACACACACATATATATATATATATATATATATATATATATATATATAATATATATATATATACATAATGTATATATAATATATAATATTATATTCACATACATATTCATAGACATATGTACATAAACATAAATATATGGAATAAACTAGAGATAGAAGTCAATTGTTTAAAAGCATTCTTTCGTGCCCCAACACGCTTGAGCAAATGTGTACAAACTATGTTATATGGGAGGGTGTGTGTGTATTTTCACGACTGTTTGTCACCTTGAGTGTATATGCACATCCATAAAGATAGAGCGAGCGCGAACCTAGTCATTCACATTATAAAGGATGGCCCACCACCGCGTTGGGTATATGTCAGGGAAATTATCAAAAATAAAGGTCCTTTTTTTGCACCATAGTGCAGAAATTAAACAAAATAAATGAATCAATACTCAGTAAATGAACAGATAAGTGAATGAATAAGTATATATAATAAATATATGAATAAATGAATATGTAACTAAATAAATAAATAAATCTATAAATGCAATAAATATGTAAATGAATAAACAAGTAAATTAATATAAATGAAAATGGAAATAATAGAAATACATATACATATATTCATACACACACACACACACACATACACACACACATACACACACACATACACTTACATATATACATAACCACATATATACGTGCGCGCACGCACACACACACACACACACACACACACACACACACACACACACACACACACACACACACACACACACACACACACACACACACACACACACACACATTCCCACACACTCCCACACACACACATACACTTACATATATACATAAGCACATTTATACGTGCACGCAAGCACACACACACACACACACACACACACACACACACACACACACACACACACACACACACACACACACACA
>NC_134779.1:22872930-22875430 GCF_046742065.1 Oratosquilla oratoria | reverse complement strand
ACCAAAGTGTTATAAGTATTATTCACTCTGAACTTAGAAATGGAATCGGTTACCAACCCCAATATATATATATATATATATATATATATATATATATATATATATATATATATACTATATATATATATATATATATATAATTGCCCAAAAGTGAGACAGCTACATGTTCAAATTTCTTCCTCTCTCCATTTCTCTCCCTTTCTCTCCCTCTCTCCCTTTCTCTCCCTCTCTCCCTTTCTCTCCCTCTCTCCAATTCTCTCCCTCTCTCCGTCTCTCCCCGTCTCCCCCTCTCTTCCCTTCTCTCCCCGTCTCCCCCTCTCTTCCCTCCCCTCCCCGTCTCCCCCTTTCTTCCCTTCCCTTCCCGTCTCCCCCTCTTCCCTTCCCTCCCCTTCTCCCCTTCTCTTCCCTTCCCTCCACTTCTGCCCCTCTCATTCCCCCAGTCTCCCCGTCTCCCTCTCTCTTCCCGTCTTCCTCCGTCTCCCCTTTCTCCCCCCGTCTCCCTCCGTCTACCCCGTCTTCCCCGTCTCCCCCGTCTCTCCATTTTCCCTTGTTTCCGCCTCTCTCCCCTGTCTTCCTCTCTTCCCTTTTCTCTCTCTTTCTCCCCATCTCTCCCCTCTCTCCCAATCACTCCCCATCCTCCCATCTCTCCTCTCTCCCCCTCCACCTCTCTCCCCCTCTCTCCACCTCTCTCCTCCTCTCCACCTTCTTTCCCTCTCTCCCCCTCTCCACCTTTTTTCCCTCTCTCTCTCTCTCTGTCTTCCTTTCCTCCTCTCTCTTCCTGTTTCTTCCTCTTCCTGTTTCTTCCTCTTCCTTTCTTCCTCTTCCTTTTTTCCTCTTTCTTCCTCTATCTCTTCTCCCTCTATCTCTTCTCCCTCTCCCTCTCTCTCTCTCTCTCTCTCTCTCTCTCTCTCTCTCTCTCTCTCTCTCTCTCTCTCTCTCTCTCTCTCTTGTCCCCTCCTGTCTCCTGTCTCCCCCTTTCTCCCCTTGTCTCCCCGTCCCTCACCCCCGTCTCTCACCCCCGTCTCTCACCCCCGTCTCTCACCCCCCCGTCTCTCACCCCCCCGTCTCTCACCCCCGTCTCTCACCCCCGTCTCTCACCCCCGTCTCTCACCCCCGTCTCTCACCCCGTCTCTCACCCCGTCTCTCACCCCCGTCTCTCGCCCCGTCTCTCGCCCCGTCTCTCGCCCCGTCTCTCGCCCCGTCTCTCGCCCCCGTCTCTCGCCCCCGTCTCTCGCCCCCGTCTCTCGCCCCCGTCTCTCGCCCCCGTCGCTCCCCCCCGTCGCTCCCCCCCGTCGCTCCCCCCTGTCTCTCATACCGTCCCTCACACCCGTCCCTCACACCCGTTCCTCACACCCGTCCCTCACACCCGTCCCTCACACCCGTCCCTCACACCCGTCCCTCACACCCGTCCCTCTCCCCCGTCCCTCTCCCCCGTCCCTCTCCCCCCCGTCCCTCTCCCCCCCGTCCCTCTACCCCCGTCCCTCTCCCTTCGTCCCTCTCCCCCGTCCCTCTCCCCCCGTCCCCCTCCCACCGTCCCTCTCCCACCGTCCCTCTACCCCCGTCCCTCTACCCCCGTCCCTCTACCCCCGTCCCTCTACCCCCATCCTTTATCCCGTCCCTCCCCCCCTCCCTCTCCCACCCTTCCCTCACACCCGTCCCTCTCCCCCGTCCCTCTCCCCCGTCCCTCTCCCCCGTCCCTCTCCCCCGTCCCTCTCCCCCACGTCCCTCTCCCCCCCGTCCCTCTCCCCCGTCCCTCTCCCCCGTCCCTCTCCCCCGTCCCTCTCCCCCCGTCCCTCTCCCCCCGTCCCTCTCCCCCGTCCCTCTCCCCCGTCCCTCTCCCCCCGTCCCTGTCCCCCCGTCCCTCTCCCCCCGTCCCTCTCCCCCCATCTCCCCTAGTCATGGAGGAGAGAACAAGAGATTGTTCGTAAGGATAGAAGCGCTGGTGAGCTACATTTCGGTCATGAGGAACCATGACCACGCCCATCTCCGCCCGCTTCCATTTCCGTTTACAGTGTTTTAACTGCGGGTAAAATTTTAATTTTGTTGGAATATTTTTGATTTGTTAGGATTTCTGTTTCGTTTCGTTTTGTGTATTGTTTCGTGATCATGTTTAAGTACTACAGATATTTAAATACATACACGCACGCACGCACGCATTTGTATACACACACAACACACACACACACACACACACACACACACACACACACACACACACACACACACACACACACACACACACACACACACACACACACGTACACGCACACACGTACACGCACGTACACACGCACGAACGCACACACACACACATACACACACACACACACACCACACACATACACACACACACACACACACCACACATACACACACACACACACACACACGCACACACACACGTACACACGCACACACGTACACACGCACACACGTACACACACACACGTACACGCACACACACACACGTACACACACACACGTATACACACACACACAC
>NC_134779.1:22862930-22865430 GCF_046742065.1 Oratosquilla oratoria | reverse complement strand
GAAAGAGAGAGGACGCTGGGCCGGGGGGGGGGAGAAGAAGGAGGGGGGGAGGAAGAGAGGGAAGTGGAGGAGAAAAAATGGAGGGCAGGTAAGAGGGAAGGGAGACAAGGAGGGTAATAACGAGGGGAGAGTGATGGAGTGATGAAAGGGGACTTGGAGGAGGGGAGGTGAGGGGAGGAAAGAGGGGAGAAGGAAGAACAAATGAAGGGAAAGGAGAGGCTGGGACGAAGGTTGGATTGAAGAGAGACGGGGAAAGATAAGACTTGGAGGGAAGAGGGGAGGGAAGGAAAATTGGAAGGGAGAAAGAGGGGAAGGCAGTGGGGATGGGAAAGTATTAAGGAGAGAGTGTGTGTGTGTGTGTGTGTGTGTGTGTGTGTGTGTGCGTGTGTGTGTGTGTGTGTGTGTGTGTGTGTGTGTGTGTGTGTGTGTGTGTGTGTGTGTGTGTGTGTGTGTGTGTGTGTGTGTGTGTGTGTGTGTGTGTGTGTGTGTGTGTGTGTGTGTGTGTGTGTGTGTGTGTGTGTGTGTGTGTGTGTGTGTGTGTGTGTGTGTATGTGTGTATGTGTGTATGTGTGTGTGTGTGTGTCTGTGTATGTGTGTGTGTGTGTGTGTGTGTGTATGTGTGTGTGTGTATGTGTATGTGTGCTTGTCTGTGTATGTGTATGTTTGTGTATGTTTGTGTGTATGTCTATGTGTGTGTGTGTGTGTGTGTGTGTGTGTGTGTGTGTGTGTGTGTGTGTGTGTGTGTGTGTGTGTGTGTGTGTGTGTGTGCGTGCGCGTATGTGTGTATCTGTGTATGTGTGTGTTGTGTGTATGTGTGTGTTTGTGTAGATGTGTGTGTTGTGCGTGTGTGTATGTGCGTGTGTGTGTGTGTGTGTGTGTGTGTGTGTGTGTGTGTGTGTGTGTGTGTGTGTGTGTGTGTGTGTGTGTGTGTGTGTGTGTGTGTGTGTGTGTGTGTGTGTGTGTGTGTGTAAGGAAGGGAAGGGAAAGAGAAAAAGGGAACTAGGAGGGAAGAGGAAGGGAAAGAAGGGAAGAAGGAGGGAAGGGGAAGAAAAAGAAGGGAAATAGGAGCAAAGGGGAAGGGAAAGAAGGGAACTAGGAGGGAAGGGAAAGGAAAGAAGGGAGGAGAGATGAAGGAGGAGGAAAAGGAGGAAGAGAACAATTGGAGAAGGAGACAACGGGGAAGGGAAGAATGGAAGGTAACAGGAAGTTTGGTTAAAGGAAGGGAAGGAATGAAAAAGGAGGGAAGGGAAGGGAAGGGAGGGAAAAGGAGAGGAGGGAGTGCAGGGAGAGTAGTGGAGGGGTAGGGAGTGAAGTAAAATGAAGAGGAGAAAGGGAGAGGAGAGGAAGAGGAGGAGAATGGAGAAGAAGGAAGCGGAGGGAAATGGAGGGGAAATGGAGGGAGGGAAGAGAAGGACCCTGTGGCCATCTGGAGGTCATGGCATGGGAATTGGAAGGGAGTAAAGTGGAGGAAATGTAAAGAGAATACCAAGGGTAGAGGAGGGAGTGGAGAGGAGGGAGTGGAGAGGAGGGAGTGGAGAGGAGGGAGTTGAGAGGAGGGAGTGGAGAGGAGGGAGTGGAGAGGAGGGAGTGGAGAGGAGGGAGTGGAGAGGAGGGAGTGGAGAGGAGGGAGTGGAGAGGAGGGAGTGGAGAGGAGGGAGTGGAGAGGAGGGAGTGGAGAGGAGGGAGTGGAGAGGAGGGAGTGGAGAGGAGGGAGTGGAGAGGAGGGAGTGGAGAGGAGGAGGGAGTGGAGAGGAGGGAGTGGAGAGGAGGGAGTGGAGAGGAGGGAGTGGAGAGGAGGGAGTGGAGAGGAGGGAGTGGAGAGGAGGGAGTGGAGAGGAGGGAGTGGAGAGGAGGGAGTGGAGAGGAGGGAGTGGAGAGGAAGGAGTGGAGAGGAGGAAGTGGAGGTAACGGGAGGGGTGCAGAGGGGAGAGGGAGGGGTGGTGAGGGGAGGGTGGTGAGGGGAGAGGGAGGGGTGGGATGAAGAGGTGAGGGGAAATATATAGAGGAGTGATTGGAGGGGGGAGGGGAGGGAGGGGAGATGAGGGGAGGGAAGGGTAGGGGAGGGGAGAGGAGGTGAGAGGAGGTGAGAGGAGGTGAGAGGAGGGAAGGGGAGGGGAGGGAAGGGGAGGGAAGGGAAGGGGAGGGGAAGAGACGGGAGAAGAGGGTGAGGAGGGGAGGAGAGGGGAAGAGACGGGAGGGGAAGGGAAGGGAGGGGAGGTGAGGCGAGAGGAAGAGAGGGAAAGAGTTGGGAGGGGAAGAGAGGGGAGGGGAGATTTCTCTAGGGTGGTAAGATTTGAGGTTAAGGAACAATATGAAGATAGGGAAAGGGGAAAAAGGGAAAGGGAGGGGAAATGGATGAGGAAAGGAAGGGCAAGAAAGGAAATTGAGGCCAGGGTAGAGAAGGGAGTAGGGGGGAGGGGGGATTTTTTTTTTTATATAGAAATAAATAAAATTAAATAGAAAAATAATGAAGTACATAAGGACAACCCTTACCTTTCAT
>NC_134779.1:22840430-22845430 GCF_046742065.1 Oratosquilla oratoria | reverse complement strand
GTTTTGTGTCATATTACCAACTGGGACGAGACCATTAAGGTTCCCTGTTTCTGTAATTACAATCTTAATTAATTATTTCACTTAGAAAGGAGGGAAGGTGGGAAGTTAATGAAACCATACAATATTCACTTCACTATAATGACGAATCTGCATACGAGCAGGATACAGCGGGCGTCCAAAGATTCGCGTGTTTTCTCCAGCTGTGTTTCGACCGACAAGTGATTAAGTATTAAGTCGCGTGATGCGGTGAGGATGGTGATGAGGGTGATGGTGATGAGGGATGGTGATGAAGGTGGTGATGGTGAAGAGTGATGGTTGATTAGTAATACTGATGGGATGATGATGGTGATATTGATACTGATGGTAGTGATGACAGTGATGGTTGTGGTGGTGATGGTGGTGACGGTGACGGTGACCGTGACGGTGGTGAAGGTAATGGTGATTAGGGTGGTGATGGTGATGAGGGTGGTGATGGTGATGAGGGTGGTGATGGTGATGAGGGTGGTGATGGTGATGAGGGTGGTGATGGTGATGAGGGTGGTGATGGTGATGAGGGTGGTGATGGTGATGAGGGTGGTGATGGTGATGAGGGTGGTGATGGTGATGAGGGTGGTGGTGATGATGAGGGTGGTGATGGTGATGAGGGTGGTGATGGTGATGAGGGTGGTGATGGTGATGGGGTGGTGATGGTGATGGTGATGGGGTGGTGATGGTGATGGTGATGGTGATGAGGGGTGATGGCGATGAGGGGTGATATTGATAAAAGCGGTGATGATGGAAATGATAGTGATGATAATGATGATGATTGTGACGATGCAGGTGATGGTGGTGATGAAAATCATAGTAATAGTGATGATGGTAATGGTGATGATGACAGTGACTGTGTGATTGTGATTATGATGGTGATGATGATGATGATGTTGATGTTGTTGTTGATGTTGATGTTGTTGATGTTGATGTTGATGTTGAAGTTGTTGATGATGTTGATGATGTTGATAATGTTGATGTTAATGTTGATGATGTTGATGTTAATGTCGTCGTTGTCATCGTTGTCATTGTCGTCGTCGTTGGTGTCGTCGTCGATGTTGAGGATGATGATGATGATGATGATGATGATGATGTTGATGTTGACGTTGATGATGTTGACGTTGATGTTGACGTTGACGTTGATGTTGATGTTGTTGATGTTGACGTTGATGATGTTGACGTTGATGAAGTTGATGATGTTGATGATGTTGATGTTGATGATGATGATGATGTTGATGATGTTGTTGACCCTAGGACTTGCACTGAAAGGACCAAAGATACCTGTTTGATGTTGCCTTGCAGGATGGATATCGGAGAGAACACTCTCCCCTCCGCTCTCCTTCATATTCCACCATACCCCTCACCTCTATCTGAAGGTGCAGCCCCTAGAGGCTGACACTCGATCCTCGGACCGGACCCAAGACTATTTTGTCTCGTAATAGGAGAGCTAACAACCGGTGACTGATCGTTTCCATCTAATGTATAGTCAGCATAAAAAACTAGACCCATCCTAAATGAAAACAAAATCTAAACGTTTCTTTAGAAATTTATAGAAGAGGTCAAGGATCGTTGCCGTTTTCTGTGGGGCTACGGACCTCCAGTCAATGTAACTCAAATCGACATTCTATCACTATTCATATCTATTTTGGATCAACCCACCAGGTTATTTGCTCCATAGAAAATATATAGACATTCCTAAAAATAAATCCTGTTTTCAAAACAAAATTTCAAAAATCCTACATGCTTTGCTGAAGGATTTAACGAGGCGAGTGAGAAGTGTACAGAGGGTGAAACGGAAGAGAGAAGAGGAAAGAGAAGAGAGAGGAAAGAGAGGAGAGAGGAAAGAGAGGAGAGAGGAAAGAGAGGAGAGAGGAAAGAGAGGAGAGAGGAAAGAGAGGAGAGAGGAAAGAGAGGAGAGAGGAAAGAGAGGAGAGAGGAAAGAGAGGAGAGAGGAAAGAGAGGAAAGCGGAGAGAGGAAAGAGGAAAGAGGAGAGAGGAAAGAGAGGAGAGAGGAAAGAGAGGAGAGAGGAAAGAGAGGAGAGAGGAAAGAGAGGAGAGAGGAAAGAGAGGAGAGAGGAAAGAGAGGAGAGAGGAAAGAGAGAAAAGAGGAAAGAGAGAAAAGAGAGTTGAGAGAGAAAAGAGAGGAAAGGGAGAAGAGATTTGAGAGAGGAAAGAGAAAAGAGATTGAGAGAGGAAAGAGAGGTGGGGTGAGAGCGGAAAGAGATGTGAGAGAGGTAAGAGAAGAGAGAGGTGAGAGAGAAGAGAGAGGTGAGAGAGAAGAGAGAGTTGAGAGAGAAGAGAGAGGTGAGAGAGGGGAGAGAGGTGAGAGAGGTGAGAGAGAAGAAAGAACCAAGAGAGAAGAGAGTGGAAAGAACCAAGAGAGAAGAGAGACGATGAAAAGAGAAATAAAGAGGAAGAAGAGGAGGAGCGAGCAGCGTGGGTGGGGTGGCCGAGATGGTATGATCAGCGAGTTGAGATTAGGCGAGCGGATCGTCAAGTAACGAGACTCTAGTCTCCGGTTAAACAAGAGAATCTTCGTCTGCCCCTACTCCCCCTCCCACTTCCCCTCCCCCCTTTCCCTCCTCCCCTCCTCCTTTCCCTCCCCCTTCCCCTCCTCCTTTCCCTCCCCCTCCCCCCTTCCCTTCCTCCCCTCCTTTCCCTCCCCCTCCCATTTCCCCTCCCTCCTTCCCCTCCTCCCCTCCTCCTTTCCCTCCCCCTTTTCCCTCCTCCTTTCCCTCCCCCCTCACCCCTTCCCTTCCCTCCCCTCCTTTTCCCTCCCCCTTCCCCTCCTCCTGTCCCTCCCCCTCCCCCCTTCCCTTCCTCCCCTCCTTTCCCTCCCCCTCCCATTTCCCCTCCCTCCTTCCCCTCCTCCCCTCCTCCTTTCCCTCCTCTCCCCTTCCCCTCCTCCCCTCCTCCTTTCCCTCCTCTCCTCACTTCCCCTCCTCCCCTCCACCTTCCCCTCCTCCCCCCTTCCCCTCCCCCTTCCCCCTCCCCTCTTCCCCTCCCCCTTCCCCCTCCCCTTTCCTCCTCTTCCCCTCCCCCTCTTCCCCTTCCCCTTTCCCCTCCCTTTTCCCCCCTCCCTCTTGATCTCTGAGAGAGAGAGATAGACAGAAAAAGAAAGAGAAAGAGAGAGAGAGAGAGAGAGAGAGAGAGGGGGGGGGTGAGAGGGTGAGAGAGAGGGGGGGTGAGAGGGTGAGAGAGAGGGGGTGAGAGAGAGAGAGAGAGAAAGAGAGAGAGAAAGAGAGAGAGAAAGAGAGAGAGAAAGAGAGGAGGGGGAGGAAAGAGAGAGAGAAAGAGAGAGGGGAGGAAAGAGAGAGTTCAGGTGGCTTCCATCGATGCTTCAAAGGTGCTCCGCGTAGGCCCTCTTCCTTTCCAGTCGAAGCGACTTGGCAGAGATACGGCCATCATAGTTGGAGCTGTCGTCGTCGTCATCGTCCTCGCCGTCCAGGATTTCCTTCCTTCCTTCCTTCCTTCCTTCCTCTCACACACACAACTTCAGCCTTTTCGGTCCTTCGACAGAGCAAGGAAGCACCTCAGCCGGAAACTCATATCACCTATAGCATTGACGCCTAGTTCGTGTGTGTGTGTTGTGTGTAGGTTGTTGTGTGTGTTGTTGTGTGTGTGTTGTTGTGTGTGTGTTTGTGTGTGTGTGTGTGTGTGTGTGTGTGTGTGTGTGTGTGTGTGTGTGTGTGTGTGTGTGTGTGTGTGTGTGTGTGTGTGTGTGTGTGTGTGTGTGTTTGTGTACGTGCGTGCGTGTGTGTGCGTGTGCGTGGTTGTGTGTATTGTGTCGTGTGGTTGTGTGTATTGTGCTCGTGTATGTGGTGTATTCTGTTGTATATTGTGTTGTGTATTGTGTATTATGTGGTTTCGTGTGTGTGTCTGCGTGCACGCGCGTGTGGATAACAATACTCCCAACCCTGACATACATCTTAAACGAACTTTAACACAAATTGATGTTTATGACGAATTGTTAATGCTCATATGGTATGGTATGTTGTTGTTTTTTTGTTGTTTTTTAATACAAATTTCGCATGTACGAAATTACGATTTTCTTTTTACAAATTTCGCATGTACGAAATTAGATTTTTTTTTTTTACAAATTTCATATGTACGAAATCACGATTTAATATATAAATTTCGCATATACGAAATCACGATTTTTTATATAAATTTCGCATATACGAAATAATTTTTTTTTTTTTTTACAAATTTCATGTGTACGAAATCACGATTTTTTTTTACTAATTTTGCATGTGCGAAATTACGATTTTTTATTTTTTTTTACAAATTTTATGTATACGAAATCACGATATTTTTTATACTAATTTCGCATGTAAGAAATCACTATTTTTTCACAATTTTCATATGCACAAAATTACGATTTTTTCCACAAATTTCATATATACGAAATCGCGATTTTTTTTTTTTTTACAAATTTCACATGCATAGAATCACGAATTTCTTACAAATTTCACATATACGAAATCACAAAATTTTTACAAATTTAGAAAACATTGTCTCTTGCTGGAGTTTTCTTTCTCTCCTTCATTTATTTATCTTTTTTATATCGATCTTGATTCTTCTGTTTACAAGCCCAAATCATCTGTGTAACAAACTACAAGTGTAACTTCTATCTATATTCTGAAAATAAATAAACAAGTGAAAATAGATAAACAAATTGATAAACAAGCTAATAGAAATAATCAAACAAATAAACAAAACAAGTAAATAAATAGATAAATAAATAATAAGAAAATAAAGTAAAGGCATGCAAGCAAGAAAAATAAATAAATAAACAAAAACAGTCAACCAAGTAAATAGATAAAAAACAAATAAACAAATGGTAAAGGTGGGTGAGGAAGACATAAATCAGAATCAAACTATTGAAATAAACAATTGAAATACAGTAAAAAATCCAAGTAAGCAAATGAAAAAATCACACAAATAATAAATTCACAAACATCATAGTTTAT
>NC_134779.1:22822930-22827930 GCF_046742065.1 Oratosquilla oratoria | reverse complement strand
TACCTATATCTTCCTTCCTCCCTTTATTTCTCTTTCTTTATTTCCTTCCTTCTTTTCCTTCTCTTTTTTTTCTTTGGGAAAATATCAATGCAGGCTTTTCCGCCTTGCGCGGTTATGGTTATTACTTCCACCTACTCTCGTTTTTTTTTTTTTTTTTTTTTATAATAGGCTTAGTGGAGAACGAGCGACGTGGTTCGGGAATGAAAAAGTCTTCTTTCCTCCTTTCTTCCTCTTTTTTTTTCTCTCTTTTTGTCTCTTTTTTTCTCTTTTTTCTCTTTTTTTTTTTTTTCTTGCAGCTTTTATGGGTTTCTATCGATCCCTTCACAAGGCACACGAATACGCTCAGACACCAAAAAAAAAAAAAAAAAATGTACACGCACATACACGGAGACACAAATACACACAAGCGTGCGCACGCGCTCTCATACATATACGCATGCACACACACACACACACACACACACACACACACACACACACACACACACACACACACACACACACACACACACACACACACACACACACACGCACACGCACACACATACATACACAGAGAGATACAGAGAGAAAGACGGAGAAGGAGAGAGAGAGTGAGAGAGAGAGAGAGAGAGAGGACACATTCACTCCCTCTCTCTCTCCCTTCTCCTCTCCAACTCTCCAACACTCGCATGATATCCCCACAGGGCCGCTATCATCTCCGTTGACATCACGACACAAACAATCAGAATAACCACAAAAACAAAAAGCCAGCGGGAAGTGAGACCTAAATTAGCTAGAGAGGAAGGCGCGGTGCACAAATGCTCCCAAATGCAAAGATGGTACATACAAGCTCTACATTCCTCTTCCCTCCTCTCCTCCCCCCCACCCCCCATAAAAGCACTCAGAGACATAGAGTACGCCTCGCAGTAGGAGCCTTCCCCCCTCTCCCCTCCTTTCTCCCCCTTTCTCCCCCCCTCGTCGCTCTCCCCCTAAAAAAAAAAATCCCTCTCTTCCTCTCTCCCCTTCTCTACTCTCTTCCTAAAAAAAAAAAAAAAAAAAAAAAAAAACGCGCAGCGTTGCCATGGAAACACATGATTTCAGTTCAGAATCTTCACGCATTGTCTTCATTGTTTAGATTGTGGGACAGAAATGGGCTAAGGTTTCGTGACTGGTATAAGAATAACGAAAACGATGGAACCAAGGATAGGGACGGGGAAAAGAAAGATGAGGACATGAATATGGACAGACAGAAAAGCGATGAGACAGAATGGACAGGGAAATAAGCACAGGGACGGAAAGGACAGGGAGAGGGACGGAGACAGGGACAGAACCAAGTATATAGATCTAGATTAGATTAACTTGATTATTCTTAGTTAACTACACACAAAGTATAAGGAGATTAAGCCTTTTTTCATTGGTTGAAACAGTTATAAGTAACTAAGATTGATTGGTGGATGGTCAGAAGCCTACGCTAGGAGACGCTGAGTAGCTGCGGCCGAAGCCGTGACCATTGCCCAGTGGGCTTTAGGAACTGTTGGGACAGGTAACAGAAGTTGATGGGAATCTGAGAGAAGTGCGGGATTCGAACCCACAACTAAGCGAATATGAAACAACCTCGCTTCCGATGACGTCACCATTGTATTGGATTGAAAGGCGAATTGTTGTTCCGAGTTTAATGTGATACAGCAATTCTTAAATGTATGTGTATTAATGTAATAAAGATAGGTATATGTGTATATGTATCATATATAAATATTTGTAAATATGTATATGTATCTATATATTTCAGTCATTATGTTCTGCTTAATATTCTGGTCTGAATGGATATAGAAAACAATGAATATTCATTTTGTGTATGGGTGATGCTGTGATGCATGGAAGGGTGTGGGTGGGAGATGGGGGGGTGAGGAAGTATGTGTGAATAATATTTTGACGCAGCCCGAAGGGATTTCTCCCCATCTTCTCTTTTTCTGCATGAGGGGACGGAGAGAGGGGGCGGTCGCCGATTGAATGAAGCGGCCTTGCTGTGGATGTACTGTGTCTTACTGCATTGCGTTTGACCCAAGGTAGTGGGCAAGATGCAGGGATGACCCGTCATCCAGGAGGAGCCAAGTAAAGAGGGAGGGAGGGGTGGTGAATGGGAGTGGAGTATGTGGGGATGGAATGGGTGGGAGTGGATTTATGCCTTTGGCTTTGGCTACCTCCCTTGTAAGGGAGAAAAAGCCGTTGGTATATGTATGTATGTATTTGTATGTATGTATGTATGTATGTATGTATGTATGTATGTATGTATGTATGTATGCACAGTATGTATGTATGTATGCATGTATGTATGTATGTATGTATGTATGTATGTATGTATGTATGTATGTATGTATGTATGTAATGTATGTATGTATGTATGTACAGTAAGTAATTTTCCTAGTGGCTCCAGTGATTTGATCGGCTTTGTTCTCGCATCGTACTTAATAGTTCATTCATAATTGAATGACCAATACCTGTAAGCAAACTGCAACTATCATCGGCTATCCTCACACATGAAACAAAGAACAGAAGAATAGGGGAGAATGCAAGAGACCATAAGGCCTACACTAGTCAGTTCCACGTCCCTTACCACCTGTCAAGCCTATTCACAAAGTCATTTAATTTTCTCTTAAAATTATCAATTGTTTCGACGCTTGCTACTTGGTTACTAAGTCTATTTCATTCGTTGACTACTGTGTTGGTAAGCCAGTTTTTGCCAATTTTCTTCCTAAACCTAAATTTGTTCAAAGTTGACAGTTTCAACTGGAACTAGACGTCTGCTGGCTTAGACATCCTCTGACCCAGCCACAAGGGCAGTGTTGTCAGCAAATAATCACCCAACTCCATTAAAAAAAAAAAAAAAAAAAAAAAAAAAAAAAAAAAAAAAATTGTACGTATTGTCTAACCATGCATGTCTGCACGTATGCATGCATGCATTAAGGCACGAGTGTCTTATTACCACGTCTCTTGGGGGGGGGGGAGGTCTGCGTGTCTTGCGGCCTTGTGTCTTTGTGTGGAGACCTTTGTATCCTTTTACCAGTGTTTTCTTGCACAAGCTCACAGAACTCTTGTGTCGAGGGACTTTCGCTGTCTTCTGTACGCGTCTGGCCATTCAATATGTCAGAGGTCACCGAGATACGGCCCGCGGGCCAAATGCGGCCCGCGAGGATAGTTTACCCGGCCCGCGGCTACACTACACATGTCATTTTTGTTATTATTTTTCTGATTTATTACTATGTATTGACTCTAGGTATATCATATGAAAGAAAATTATTATGAAAGCCGCATTCATCTTTCTCTCAGTTATCTGCCCCGGAGTGAGAAATGTTTGGCGACTCTTGCACTAACTGGTAGGAATTCTTTTTGAGTTTCCGAACACCACCAGAAACTTTTATTCAGCTACAAATGCGCATAGGACGCGCGCTGGCCGAACGGGGCCTTTAGAGCGTCACTACTTGCAGCGGAGGTCCTGGTGACAGCAAATCGGTTTTCGTCACTAGCGAGTTGGACCAAGGGTATGGTTAATTAAATTAAACGCTAGAAATTCCTGTGTAAGGGGGGCACCGTCCTAGCATCTAAGTAGCGGTAGTTCACGACATTAGGCCGAATCACAAATGTACATTATATAGGATTAAGTGTTAAACCTTTCTAGAATTAATTCTTGATTTAGCAGTGATATAATTTACGTACTTCAGGTCTGTCGCCAGGTGATTTTATTAAATTAATGAAAACCTCCTACCGCCATAAGGGTAATTACTATACCAATTAACGACTTAACTACCAATATGTGTTGTAATTAGAGGCAATGGTGGTAGAGGTACTAGTAGTAAAAGTTTTTTGTTGTTGTTGTTGCCAAATGATTTGATTCAAAATTAGTTTGCCTATTAGAAGATTAAAGCTGTCTTTCATCTGTTATTACAAAATAGATAAGTAAATGAATAAATAAAAGATAAATAAAAGAATCTGACGATTGATAAAACATGTTGAGTTCTGGGGAGGTTCTCCTATAGATTATCGTGAAAGACCGTAAACAAATAACACTGGGGAACACTCATTTTGTTGCATTTAAAAAAAGACTTTTCTATAGTCAACTTGAGTGTGCTGATTTCAAATCTGAAGTCGGGTTTTGTCTGCAAGCTACAGATTTTATGCAATTTGACATTTTTATTTATTTTTTAAATTTTCGTTATTATAGGAAATTGCAATATCAGCCACAATTCTTTTGTTCACTTGAATCTTAAAACAGTATGAAAGCCATTTCTGTACATTTATTAAGGCAAAAGAAACAGAACATTAACAGAACATCTATCCCAAAGTTAGATTAGCATCCTTCAGAACATCACCACAGCTGATGGAAGCTTATCAATTTCTTTGTGTATTTTTTTCAGGCAGGAATTTGCGTTTGTAATTTATGCGTTTGTACATTTCATCTGGGCAATTTCGTTTAATGCTCCAGCAGTAGTCAGCCATCATACTTTTGTCCCAGCGCCCTTGGTAGCGTTCTTCCATGATCTTTAGGTCTTGGTGGAATTGTTCTCCTTGTTCGTCACTCACAGCCCTCAGGTTGTCAGGGAACTGATCAAGGTGGCTGTTCAAAAAATGAAGCTTGATGCTCATGTTGCACCCGAGATCACGAAAAGCGAGGAGCATTCTGTTCACAAGTTCACTGTAGTTCTCCGCCTTATTGTTTCCAAGGAAGTTCTGAACGACTGCCACAAAGGATAACCATGCTGCCCTTTCTAAAGCGGTCATCTTAGCAACAAACTGATCATCACGAATTAGGGTTCGAATCTGTGGGCCATCAAACACGCCTGCTTTGATCTTCTCAAATGATAACCCTGGTAAAGCTGTGATGATGTGTTGGAAACATTCACCTTCGGTTTCCAGTGCCTTGACAAATTGTTTCATCAAACCTAATTTGATGTGAAGAGGAGGAAAGATGATCTTATCTCTGTTTACAATTGGGTCTTGTATGATATTTGGCATGCCTGCTT
>NC_134779.1:22810430-22815430 GCF_046742065.1 Oratosquilla oratoria | reverse complement strand
AATGGTCCCCTGCCAGTATACTCTTCGTAATCCTTGGCAACTGTGAATAAGAGTGTAACATAAATTCTATTCTATATTACTTGTCTAGCTATCTATTTCTTTAATTATTAGTTTATTTCTATTGCTATTTCTATTTATTTATCTTTTTTTTTCTATTTTTTTTTCTATTTTTTTTTTTTTTTTTTTGCTTATCTATTCATTGTTTTTTTGTTTTTTTATGTTCTCTCTATCGCTCTCACCTATAGTATTGTTCCCCTCCCATCTCCCGCCATTTTGTCTTCTGGACACTTTCTTTTCAAGAAAATCCTGTTGATTTCAACGTCTCCAGAGCCGTTCTATCTTCTGAAGGATCTACAGCCTTCGCATCTCGATACGATAGTTAAACTGAACTTACTAAATGCTTAACTTTTATTTTCTCTGCTGTGCTGCTTGTCTTGTAATCTGAAACAAGTGTAATTACCTTTTGTATGCTGACTAGGTCCTGACACAGAAACTCCGAACTTAGAAAAAACAGACTTGGGACATTTGCATTGTGGTGCTTTACCGCGTTGACCTTGATTCACGACGTTGACCTTGGCTCACCACGCTGACCTTCAGGCAAGGTCAAAGAAGCAATGTCAGAAGGCCGCTGTCTTTTTGTAACCATTCTTTTATTTATTTGTTTTTATGTTATCTCCTATATATCTAATTTCATTTATTCTATCATTTCATTTGTGTTAGCATGATTTTGTAGTCAGTAAAAAAAAGCCAAATCTCCATGTGTGTGTGTGTGTGTGTGTGTGTGTGTGTGTGTGTGTGTGTGTGTGTGTGTGTGTGTGTGTGTGTGTGTGTATGTGTGTATGTGTGTGTTTATGTATGTGTATGCGCTTACACATCTTTGTATACGTGCTTCCTCTTTCACATCTAAATATACATAGATCTAGCATATTCTGAACTTAATCCTACTTACAAGGATTACAGCCAACTCGAAACATATTTGACCCTTTGACTCGTATTCGACCCTTTGTTTGACCCTTTGTCCTCTTGTTCCACCAAATTCAATCCCCTTTTCCTACACACAGGAGTACATTGTAGCGGTATCCTTCTCCCGTCCCAGAATGACAGGTTTTGTTTTACAATTATATGCATATACCCAAGCAAGATGCAGTAATGCCTACCATATTTTTATATTATTTATTTATTTATTTTCTATTTGCTTGTTTATCATAATTTGATTATCATTTACTATTGGTCTATCAATTTATTATTTACTATTTAACCTGTATGTTTATTATCTAACTTTACCTACTTATCTATTCATCCGATTTATTATAATTTATATTAGAATTTTATTTACTTATTCACTTATCATTATTATAATTTGTTTCGTATCCGACCTAGCTATGGACCAAAAGGTCTTCTGTGTTTGTGAAGTTATGAAACAACGTGAATAAAGACGTCTCAGCCTTCTACGGATTTTACTGACACGCCCTCTGGTAAAATAAAATCGTCTGTCATTTAACCAGAATAAGATATATAAATAAATATCAAATAACATGAAGGAGGTTGCCTAGTGTTGAGTAAAATTGTTGAGTAAATGTTGAGTAAAGTCTGGATTTCACCAGAATAGAATATGTAACGTTAGGTATTGTAGGGCAATGCGCTAAGTGGTTTTATTAAGTATCTAGTTAAATGACGGAGTGCAGTCAGAATAGAATTAGTTTAACTAAAATTTGATCACGTTTGTGTAATAAAATCATTTGACGCCAAAGGACTAAATCTAGACGATGAGTCACGGCACTGGAGACAAACTTAGGATTTTTTTTTTTTTTTTTTTTTTTTTTTTTTTTGCAAGACCTCCCCACCCCCCACCCCAAAAAAAAAAAAATCTTCCTTGAGCCGGACACCACATGATGTTCGATTTGTTCCACGTAATTGGGAAATATTGAAGAGATGATAACAAAAAATATATTTGTATCAAAGTTAACAAATACACTCTTGACTAACTTGATTCAGCTTCTTTTAGTAACAGAATCCTTGCCCCCACCCCCACCCCCACCCCCACCCCCAGACCGCTCTTTGGAGTCATCAGAGGCAACAATAATCAAATTATTATTATTTTTCTGTTAATTATGGAGCCTCATTGGGATGCAAACATTTTTATGGAGAGAGAACTCTGGAACCACCTTATCTTTCACGTACATCAATGTGTGTGTGTGTGTGTGTGTGTGTGTGTGTGTGTGTGTGTGTGTGTGTGTGTGTGTGTGTGTGTGTGTGTGTGTGTGTGTGTGTGTGTGTGTGTGTGTGTGTGTGTGTTAACCTATTTGTAGAATACAGGCATTATATAATATGTGTGTGTGTGTGTGTGTGTGTGTGTGTGTGTGTGTGTGTGTGTGTGTGTGTGTGTGTGTGTGTGTGTGTGTGTGTGTGTGTGTGTGCATGTATGTGTGTGTATGTATGTGTGTGTGTGTGTGTGTGTGTGTGTGTGTGTGTGCGTGCGTGCGTGCGTGTGCGTTTGCGTGTGCGTTTGCGTGCGTGTGTGTGTGTGTGTGTGTGTGTGATTCACCTTGGTCTTTCGATCACGTGTTGGACTCGTGATCGACAGCTATTTCCCTCCCGGAAGAGAGCTCAGAGCTCGTATGACCGATGTATGGAGTGTGTGTGTGTGTGTGTGTGTGTGTGTGTGTGTGTGTGTGTGTGTGTGAGTGTGCGTGTGCGTGTGCGTGTGCGTGTGCGTGTGCGTGTGTGTGTGTGTGTGTGCGTGTGCGTGTGCGTGTGCGTGTGCGTGTGTGTGTGTGTGTGTAAAATAAAATAAAATAAGTTTATTGCCATTATCTACAAATACAACATATAAAGACAAACAGATATAAACACTTAAATAGTAAGTTGAGGAAATGCGAATAGGCAAATGAGAACATTGCCTAAGTAATGAGTATAGATTCTCACCCAAAGCATATGAGTAAATTTAACACAAAATATTAGCGAAAATAAAAGTTACAATGAAAACAATGTCCTCTCAAATTCATGACATAATTATAGTGCATCCCCTGTAGTGGGGGAAAAGAATACTGCCACCAAGTTTTCCCACTTGGATCGTAAGAGGCGAGAAAAAAGGGACGGGGAGAGGGACTAGGCATCCTTCTCCCTGTAGCCCCACGGGGCACACATCCTAAAGACAAAAGTGAAGGCATAAGGGGTGCTGGCGGGCCTCGGGCCAGCACCCTAAGGTTTGGGTCTTTTAATGTGCGTGGATGTGGTACAGCTGAGAGTAAAAGGGAAGAGATAGGTAGTATGTTTGTGAGAAGAAAGTTGGATGTGTTGGCTTTGAGTGAAACTAAGTTGAAAGGGAAGGGTGAGTGTATGTTTGGGAGTGTAAGTGGGAGGTTATCAGGAGTGAAGAGAGGGCGAGGGAGGGAAGGGGTGGCTATTCTTGTAAGTGAGGAGATAGGTAAAGGGGTAGTGGAGTGGAAGGATAATGTGGATGAAGGTGAAACTGGGAAAGGAGATGTGGGCTTTGTAAGTGCATATGGGCCGGGCAGTGAGAAGAGTGTAGAAGAAAGGGAGGCCTTTTGGATAGATTTAAATGAGTGCATAGAGGGTTTAGGAAGAAATGTCAATGTAATAGTACTGGGAGATGGAGTGGTTGGGAAGTGTGGAGTTCCAGGAAAGAATCGTAGTGGAGAGTTGATGGTGGAAATGTGTCTAGAAAGAGAGTTGATGATAGCAAATACAGTGTTTCGGAAGAAAGTCAAGCATAAGTACACATGGGAGAGGGTGGTGGAGGGAAGGGTGGTAGATAGAGCGCTAATGGATTATGTAGTGGTAAATAGGATTATGATAGGAAGAGTTAAGGATGTACATGTGCTAAGGGGAGAGGGTGGGGGAATATCAGATCATTTTTTGGTGGAAGGTAAGTTGAGAGTGGAGGATAGATGGAGAAGGAGGAAAGGGACAAAAGGTAGGGAGGTTCTTAGAGTGAACTCCTTGAATGAAAAGGAAAAGGAGAAGGAGTACGAAAAGAAGCTGAAGGAGGAGTGGGAGGGAGTAAAGGATAGAGCAGAGATGGGTGTGGAGGAGGAATGGGGATGGTTCAAGGAGGGAGTCTTAAAGTGTGCAAGGATGGTGTGTGGAACAAGAAGGACAGGGGGAAATAGAAGAAAGGGTAGTGAATGGTGGGATGAGGAAACAAAGAAGGTTGTAGAAGAGAAGAAGCGAGCATTCACAGATTGGTTACAAAAGAGGACAGGGGAGTCATATGAGAGGTACAAAGAAAAGAAAAGAGAAGTAAAGCAAAAGGTAAAGGAGGCAAAGAGGAGAGCAGATGTGAAATGGGGTAGGAGTATGACAGAAAATTTTGAAAGTAATAAAAAGATGTTTTGGAAAGAAATTAAGAGAGGAAGAGGAGGCGAATCAAGTAGGGAAGAAAAGGTAAAAGGTACAGATGGAGAGTTGATAATGGAAGAGATGGCAGTGAGGGGAAGATGGGCAGAATATTTTAGGGAGTTGCTAAATGTGAAGGAGGATAGGGAAGGAAAGATAGCTGCAGTGGGAAATACGAAGAAAATGAGAGTGATGAGTGAGGAGAACGGAGGAGAAATAAGGAAGGATGAGGTGAAGGCAGTTGTAAAGATGATGAAAGCAGGTAAGGCACCTGGTCTGGATGGATGTCATGCAGAATGTCTGAAAAAGGGAGGTTCAGTAATGGTGAACTGGTTGGTGAGATTATTTAATGTTTGCTGGAGAGAGGGTAAAGTACCGGAGGACTGGAGTAGTGCCTGTATAGTTCCTCTTTACAAGGGAAAAGGGGACAAGTGTGAATGTAGTAATTTCAGAGGGATTAGCCTGTTGAGTGTAGTAGGGAAGGCTTATGGGAGAATCTTAATTGAGAGGATTAGGAGAGGAACAGAAGGAGTAATTGGTGAGGAACAGTGTGGTTTTAGGACGGGTAGAGGTTGTGTAGATCAGATCTTTGTGGTAAGACAGATATGTGAGAAAGCTATAGGAAAGGGGAAGGATATTTT
>NC_134779.1:22792930-22800430 GCF_046742065.1 Oratosquilla oratoria | reverse complement strand
TCTCTCTCTCAGTCTCTCTCTCACTGTCTCTCTCTCACTGTCTCTCTCTCAGTCTCTCTCAGTCTGTCTCTCAGTCTGTCTCTCTGTCTTTCTCTCTGTCTTTCTCTCTGTCTTTCTCTCTGTCTTTCTCTCTGTCTTTCTCTCTGTCTTTCTCTCTGTCTTTCTCTCTGTCTTTCTCTCAGTCTGTCTCTCTGTCTTTCTCTCTGTCTTTCTGTCTCTCTGTCTCTGTTTCTCTCTCTCTCTCTCATCTCTATGCCTCTCTTTGCTCTCTCCTTTTTGCTCTCTCTCCTCCTTGCCAGTCTCATTACCATTACTTTTCAGTTTAACCAATTTAACTTCACAGAACACCTTTAAGACATCACGAGTAAACTCCCGGGCTTGCTGGGTCAGTCTTTCTTTGGTTCACGGGAGGGGCTTTCTTCTCACGAAATCTCACCGGATTTCCGGGAGAGGAAACTACTATTCCATATTGTTGAAAATAACAAAGGATACTGAGACTTTTGTGTGTGTCCGATAGATCATCATCGTCGTCGTCATCGTCATCGTCATCGTCATCGTCATCGTCATCGTCATCGTCATCGTCATCGTCATCACCTTCATCACCTTCATCACCTTCATCACCTTCATCACCTTCATCATCAACATCATCAACATCATCATCAACATCATCAACATCATCAACATCATCACCTTCATCACCTTCATCACCTTCATCACCTTCATCACCTTCATCACCTTCATCACCGTCGTCATCGTCGTCGTCGTCACCGTCGTCGTCATCGTCGTCACCGTCACCGTCATCGTCGTCACCGTCACCGTCATCGTCGTCACCGTCACCGTCATCGTCGTCACCGTCACCGTCATCGTCGTCACCGTCACCGTCACCGTCATCGTCATCACCATCACCGTCATTTTCATCACCATCACCGACATTGTCATCACCATCACCGTCATTGTCATCACCGTCATTGTCATCACCGTCATTGTCATCGACATCGTCATTGTCATCATCATCATCATCATCATCATCATCATCATCATCATCATCATCATTGTCATCATCATCGACATCGTCATTGTCATCGTCATCGACATCGTCATTGTCATCACCGTCACCGTCATCACCGTTACCGTCATCGTCATCACCGTCACCGTCACCGTCATCGTCATCACCGTCATCGTCATCACCGTCATCGTCACCGTCACCGTCACCGTCACCATCACCATCACCATCACCATCACCATCACCATCACCATCACTACCACCACTACCACCACCTCCACCACTCACCACTCACCACTCACCACTCACCACTCACCACCCAACACTCACCAACACCATCACCATCACCATCACCACCACAATCACCACCACAATCACCAGCATCATTAGTGTATGGTCTAAACTCCCTTCCCCTGCCTCCACTTTTTGAAATCGGTTAACGGTATCAAAAGTAAAGGGTTGATCTAACAAAGTTAACTATTACTATTTTGCTTGTGTAAGGCTGATGTCACCGGGCGGTCTACCCGCCTTGACCGCGGCGGGTGAGGACGCATTTCCCCACTTGAAACCGCCGCGGCCAGCCCGCCTGGCTATGTCAGACGAGAGGTTTATACATAGGAAATCAATATAAAGCGGATCCGCGGCGGCTGACCCGCTTTGCACCCGCGGCGGCCAACCCGCTCGTCTGGCTAGGGCTTAATAGTTTTCCCTTCCCTGAATGAAATTGTCTGGCTGCAACAGGAATTAAGGTGTAGGAACTCTTGAGCATTAAGAAAAGGGATACTCCTGAGAAGTACGGAATATTGTCGAAGAAGAAGAATTGAGAAAAAGGAAGAAAGGAGGAGGAGGAAGAAAAGGAGGAGGAAGAAAAGGATTAGGAGGATTAGGAGGGGAAAGAGGAGGGTTAGGAGAAAGGTTGAAAAGAGAAAGAGGAGGAGGATTAGGAGGGGGAAGAGGAGGAGGATTAGGAGGGGGAAGAGAAAGGAGTGGATGAAAGCGTAGAGGAGTAATATCAGAAGGAAGAGGAAAGGGAGTAATAGGAGGAGGAAGAGGAGGAAGAAGAGAAGGAGGAAGAGGAAGAGGAGGAGGAAGAAGAGAAGGAGAAAGAGGAAGAGGAGGAAGAAGAAGAGGAGGAAGAGGAAGAGGAGGAAGAAGAGAAAGAGGAAGAGGAAGAGGAGGAAGCGGAAAAGGATGTTTAGGAGGAAAAGGAGGAATAGGAGGAAGAGGAGTAAGAGGAGGAAGAGGAAGAGGAGGAGGAAGCGGAAAAGGATGTTTAGGAGGAGGAAAAGGAGGAATAGGAGGAAGAGGAGTAAGAGGAGGAAGAGGAGGAGTAAGAGGAGGAAGAGGAGGAGTAAGAGGAGGAAGAGGAGGAGTAAGAGGAGGAAGAGGAGGAGGAAGAGGAGGAAAAGGAGGAGGAGGAGGAGTAAACGAGGAGGAGTAGGAGGAAGAGGAGGAAGAGAAAGGATAATTTGGTAAGAAATCACATTTAAATAGGAAAAGTTTCGCTAAATGTAAACAGAAAATGACCTTTGTAATGAAAAAGAATAAATTGAAAAAGTTTCGTCCTTCTTTTTTGAAAAAGGAAGTTTCCGGAACGTCAATATAGATATCGAAATTTCTTCAAGAAAGTTTCAGGGATTCAAGTCCAGGGGAATAAGAATGTTATGATTGATTTTGGCATTATCATTATTTTTTCATTTATTTGTTTAATTGTTTATTTCCGAAGATCTCGATGAAAGATCTCAGAGTCAGTTTGCTTTGTTCCATCATCATCATCATCATCATCATCATCATCATCATCATCATCATCATCATCATCATCATCATCATCATCATCATCATCATCATCATCATCATCATCATCATCATCATCATCATTATTGTTGTTGTTATTATTTTATTATATATATAAATATAAATTATATATATATATATATATATATATATATATATATACTTATAGAATCTCAAGAATTGATAGAAGTTCTGGGCTTAAAATGTAAATTTCAAAATTAAAGGTGTCTAGTTTTACAGAGATATTTTTATTGCCTACCAAAGTCAATTAATGCTAGATAAATTACACAAAAACTCGTTCTTTATCTATTGCACTTTGAAATTACGTCGTCTGCTTCAGCCATTCTCGTAAAACCTACCCTTGGCGCCATCTGGTTTCGGGGACGTCAGAGATTGTTTATTCTTTATGCATCGCCATAGTGTTTGATGAATAGTGATCGTTTCGAGTGCCGCAGGCTATTTAGTAACAAATTAGGAATTATGATAACGAAAAACGAACTATTAAAGAAAATACAAGTTAGGAAGAAAAAAATAGAAAAGGTGAGGTTTCTGAGAAAAGGGCAGGAGAGGAAAGATTATGATAACCGTATAGAACATACATGGGGAGCTAAATAATGGGGCTAGATTTCCTTAAATAGCAAAACAAATAATAAGAAATATTGTTTTGTTTTTAACTTTTTATTAAATCTATCTGATAAAGAAACGTAGAAAAATAAAACCAGGAGAAATGAAAGTGGTAAACGAAGAAATTACGTAGAATAAATATAACAAAAGGAAAAATAAGACACGACCGAAGATGAGCCATTCAGAATGGGAATAAGTAAAATAATAAAAATAATAATAGTAATAATAATAATAATAATAATAATAATAATAATAATAATAATGATAATGTTGATGATGATGACGATGATGATTGATAATGATGATTGATAATAATTTATGATTGATAATTGATAATGATTGATAATTGATGATGATTGATAATTGATGATGATTGATAATGATGATTGATAATAATTTATGATTGATAATTGATAATGATTGATAATAATTGAAAATGATGATTGGTAATAATGATGATAATTTATTATAATGATAATGATAATGATAATTGATGATGATAATGATAATTGAAGATGATGATAATTACTATTATTTGCTGAAACGAAATAGTATGTTCTTAGCGATGATTGTCGTGTAAAGAATAAGCAGTACTATTATGTAATATCAAATCACCATAATTAACCTTTTTACTAGCACGTTAGGGCCGAGATGAGAAAAAAAAATCTATATTACGTTCAAGACATCATTGTTTACAAAACTTGTGGCATCTAGGAGGCGTAGTGTATGGGTAAACGCGATGCAGGATTGTATAGGAGCACACTGCAAAAATATTAAATGCTTTACTTTTCTGAGTGCCCAAAGACGACATTGCAGAACTACCATGGACACATGTAAGCACTAATGATGCATCAATACGAAAACTTCTTCAAAGAGATATTTCAGCTCCAAATGATAGCCTATAACTATAGCGTCTGTCCAGGAGAGCAAATTTTGATAAGATAAAAACCTATTTGAAATTCAATATGAAATGTCATACGGATGATTCGTCCATCACCTTCGCGGTCAAGAGTAGGGACATGACCAGGGGTCGGGTCAAGGAGGGTAATATGCATACCTTGGGTCAGGTCACTTGGGGGCAGGAGGTAAGCAGCTAGGTCAAGCGATTTGGATGAAATGTACTGTATAGCAATTTAACTGATTTAATTACTAATGCACAAAATACATTTATCCCCCTGAGGTCAATACGGAAGAATAGTAATACTCCCAAATGGACGACGGACAGACTGAAACATGAGATCGGAATTAAAAGAGGCCTTTAAGAAAAAAAAAAACCGGGAAACACACCTTAGATCAAGATATAACGAAATGGCAAAGCTGGTTAAAAAGAATACACGTACAGCGAAACGTAACTATGAAATTAAGGTTGCCAGTCAAGCAAGATCAACCCTAAGGGTTTCTTTCCTCTCTATAGAACAAAAAATAAAGAAAGAATGGGCCCAATTAAAAACGATGAAAATGTCATGATAGAATCGGAGGAAAAATAAGTGAGGAGTTTAACAAATATTTTCTCTCGGCGTTTACTAAGGAGAGATTAGATGAGGTACCTGACTGCGATCCGATTTTCAGTGGGAATGAGGAAATTAGGCTATCTAATATCAGCATTAGTGAAGTAGAAGTAGTCAAGCAGATAGAAAGACAGCTACAGAACCTCCGGGTCCAGACGAAATTTTTCTTAGAGTGCTTAAGGAGTGTAAATTCTAAATCTGCGACCAGTTAACTGAAATATTTAATAAATCGGTAGACACTGGTCTTGTGCCTACTGCTTGGAGGCAGGCAAACGTTGTTCCTGTTTTTAAGAAGCGAGATAAATCGTCTTTATGCAACTACAGGCAAATCAGTTTGAGATCGATTATAGGTAAAATGTTTAAATCAATAATAGTAAATAGACTCAGAGAACACATCGAGAGACATCTAATTTGTGATACACAGCATGGTTTCTCAAAGGGCAAGTCATGTGTGACTAATCCTCTATCCTTTTACACTAAAGTATTTAAGGCGTCAGATAACAATGATAATTACAATGTGATTTACCTTGACTCTAGCAAAGCGTTCGACAAGGTGCCACACCAGAGATTACTAAATAAAATCAAAGCCCATGGCATTGGAGGAAAAGTGTTAGAATGGATTAGATCTTGGATTAGTAACAGAAAACAACGGATCACCATAAACGGAGTAAAATCCAGGTGGGGCAATGTTACTAGTGGGGTTCCCCAGGGCTCGGTTTTGGGTCCCTTGTTGTTCATTATGTACATAAACGACTTAGACGACGGGAAAGTGATGTTAGTAAGTTCGTGGATGACGCCTAATTAGGTCAGGAGACGACGCAGAGATTCTGCAGGATGAACTTAACAAATTGTTCACATGGTCGGTGAAATGGCAAATAACCTTTGATATCTCTAAGTGTAGCGTGTTAAACGTAGGATTACACAACCCAAAAAATAGATCCAGCTTAGATAAAAGTTTTAGAGAAAACTGAGTGCGAGAGAGACTTGGGAGTTCTTGTGAGTCCGGACCTTAAAACCAGGAAACAATGCATTAGCGCCAGGAATAAAGCTAACAGAGCATTAGGTTTCATTGCTAGGACGGTAACGAATAGAAGTGCAGAGGTAATTATCAACTCTAGCGATAGTTAGACCCATCCTTGACTATGTGGTACAGTTTTGGTCTCCGTCCTACAGAATGGACATCAATTCACTAGAATCAGTTCAGAGAGGCTTAGACACCTTAACTTACACTCTCTGGAAAGATGCAGAGCGCCGGGTGATCTAATAGAGGTGTTCAAGTGGATCAAAGGCTTTAACAAGGGTGATGCAAACAAGGTCATCATATCAAAACAACAGGGCAGGACTCGCAGTAATGAATTTAAAGTGGACAAATTTAGATGTAAGAAAGAAATAGGCAAGAATTGGTTTACTAATAGGATGGTCAACGAATGGAATAGACTTAGTAACCATGTAGTAAGCGCTGAAACTATCAGTTGTTTTCAGAAATGGTTAGACAACTTTATAGATGGGGATGACAGGTGGTGATGGATATGGAGCTCTCTTGTGTAGACCTTATGGTCTCTTGCTGTCTCCTTTATTCTTATGTACTTATGTATATCTTGCCTGTTGTCAGAAATATTTAGAGAGTCGAGGCTACTCTCAAAGGACGACGAAAAATTCAGTATCGCTGAAGGAATCGTCCGTTTCGCTACAAGACGACACTGTCAACTGAGATGACTTGGGTTGCTATACATCGTGACGTAATCAACAAGAGAAGGCACTGTATGCTGTGTTATATAACGCAAATTAGCAAACGACGAATATTTTTGTCAAAAAGCCTTTCAAAAACAAATTTTGAGATAAGATGTTTGTTTCAAACATGGTTCACGTGAAAATAGATAAAATTGTGAATAAAAAAAAAAAAAAGCAAATTGTACCTGACCATGGTGCTTACCCTTTAAATTTGCTAAATCGGTGACTCGCTCTATAATATCTGTTCTGACTCAACAAAAACAAAAATTGTAGAGGGAGCCCAAAAGATACAAAAAGGTGGGAAGGGTCGTATGAGCGAGGGAAGGTATGGAAGAGAGGGATGGAGAGAGAGAGAGAGAGAGAGAGAGAGAGAGAGAGAGAGAGAGATAGGGATGGAGAGATAGGGATGGAGAGATAGGGATGGAGAGAGAGGGATGGAGAGAGAGAGAGAGTGATGGAGAGAGAGAGTGAGGGATGGAGAGAAAGAGAGGGATAGAGAGAGAGAGAGTTAGAGAGAGATGGTGAGAGAGAGCTATAGAGGGATGGTGAGAGAGAGCTCTAGAGGGATGGCGAGAGAGAGGTAAAGAGGGATGGCGAGAGAGAGGTAGAGAGGGATGGCGAGAGAGAGGTAGAGAGGGATGGCGAGAGAGAGGTAGAGAGGGATGGCGAGAGAGAGGTAGAGAGGGATGGCGAGAGAGAGGTAGAGAGGGATGGCGAGAGAGAGGTAGAGAGGGATGGCGAGAGAGAGGTAGAGAGGGATGGCGAGAGAGAGGTAGAGAGGGATGGGAAGTGAGAGGTAGAGAGGGATGGCGAGAGAGAGGTAGAAAGGGTTGGTGAAAG
>NC_134779.1:22777930-22785430 GCF_046742065.1 Oratosquilla oratoria | reverse complement strand
GGGGAGAATGGAAAAGGGAGAGAAGGGGAGAGGGAGAAGGGGAGAGGGAAGAAGGGGAGAGAGTGGTGAAAGGGGAAAGGGGGAGAATGGAGAAAGGGAGAGAAGGGGGAGGGGAGAAGAGGGAGAGGGGAGAAGGGGAGGGGGAGAAGGGAAGGGGAAAAGGGGGAGAGGGAAGAAGGGGGAGAGGGGGAAGGGGAGGGGGGAAGAACTATCAAAAATGGTCATGGTTTGTACATGGAAAATGCCTGGAAAGTAAAGTTGAAGAGAGAGAGAGAGAGAGAGAGAGAGAGAGAGAGAGAGAGAGAGAGAGAGAGAGAGAGAGAGAGAGAGAGAGAGAGAGAGAGAGAGAGAGAGAGAGACAAAGGAAGGAATATAGGAAGCGATATGAGAATAAAAAAAGAAAAACAAAGGAGAAAGAAGAAAATAAGAAATATAGAAAGGTAATACGAAAGAAAAAAAATAACAGAATTAAAGAGGGGGAAGAAAGGAAGTTAAGGAAGGAGTTGAAGAAGGAGGAGGGACAAGGAGAAGAGGATAATGGGAAAGAAGGAAAGAGGATGAGAAGAAAGAGGAAGATGGTAAGAGGGTATGAATGAAGAAAGTCAGAATGGATGTGAAGAAGGGAGGAGGGAAGGAAGGAAGAGAAGGCGGAAGGAGGGAAGAAAGAAGGAAGGAAGTAAGGAAGGAAGAAGAGAAGGAAGGAAGAGAAGGCGGAAGAAAAAGAAAAAGAAGGTGAGGAAGGAGGGAAGGAAGAGGAAGAAAGGGAGGAAGAACATAAGAACGTAAGAATGAAGGACACTGCAAAAGACCATAAGGCCTACACTAGGTAGTTCCGTATCCATCACCACCTGTCATCCCCATCCATAAAGTTGTCTAATCGTTTCTTAAAACGACTGATAGTTTCAGCGCTTACTGCATGGTTACTAAGTTTATTCCGTTCGTCGACCACCATATTAGTAAACCAATTCTTGCCCATTTCCTTTTTAAATTTAAATTTGTCCAGTTTGTAACCATTACAGAAGAAAGAAAGAGAAAGAAAGTGAGGAAGGAGGGAAGGAAGGAAGGAAGGAAGAGAAGATGGAAGGAAGTAAAGACGGAAGGAAGTAAATGAGGAAGGAGAGAATGAAGAAAAGAATAATGGTAGCAGAGTTCGAGAAGAAGACAGTCTCTGATGAATCTTAAAGAAGAGGAGGGGGAGGAAAAGGAAGAGGAGGAAGAAGAGAACGAGAAGGAAAAGGAGGAAAAAGAAGAGGAGGAAGAGGAGCAGGAGGAAGAGGAGCAGGAGGAAGAGGAGCAGGAGGAAGAGGAGCAGGAGGAAGAGGAGCAGGAAAAGGGGAAGAAAAAGGAGGAGGAGGAGGGGAAAAAAGGAGGAAAAGAAAGAGGAGAAAAAGGAGTAGGAAAAGGAGGAGGAAAAGGAGGAAGAAGAGGAGGAAAAGAAGGAGGAACAGGAGGAGGAGGAGGAAAAGAGGAAAAGGAGGATGAAAAGGAGGAGGAGGAGGAGAAGGGAAATGAGGAGGAAAATGAGGAGCAGCATCTGCGAGCTAATGACGCTAAGCAGGAAGTAGGAAGCACATAACGAGGCCAAAGGATTCAGACTGGAGGTAGAAAGAGATAGAAGTTGAGGGAGGGAGTTGAAGGTGGAGGATTGAGAGGGTAACTGTGAAGGATAGAAAATCGGAGAAGCAACAAGTGGCGAGTTGATCGAAGGCTGTCCGGGCCGTAAAGAAAATGGGATGTTGGGGAGTTCACTGAAGAAGAAAGTGGGAAGTGCGGTGGGCTTACTGATGAAGAAAATGGGAAGTAGGGGCTCACTGATAAAAGAAAATGGTATGTTCTCCGAAGAAGTAGAAGAAAAAGGAGAAAATGGGAAGTAGGGGTGGGTTATGAACGAAGAAAATGGGAAGTAGGGGCTCACTGATAAAAGAAAATGGTATGTTCGAAGAAGAAGAAGAAGGAGAAGGAGAAGGAGGAGAAGGAGAAGTAGGAGATGTAAAAGAAGAAGGAGAGGAAGAAAAGAAGTGCGTTGCCTTACTGATAAAGAAAATGGAAAGTGTGGGCTGACAAAGAAAATGGGAAGTGGTGTGTCACTAAGAAAGAAAATGGGAAGTAGAAGGGGGTTACTGAAAAAGAAAATGGGAAATGTGGTGGTTCCCTGTGGGGGAAAAAATGAGTGTGGAGTGCTGACTAACAAAGAAAATGTGAATTGTTGGACCACTGACGAAGAAAATGGGAAGTTGAGGTAAAGAAAGAGAAAACGGGAAGGAAATTTAGTAGCGGGAAGACGTGGGAAATGAATGGGGTGATTTTTCAAAGACTAAAAAGGACACAAAAAGACAGAGGGGAAAAACAGAAAAGAAAGACAGACGAACGTTCAGGCTGACAAATGGAGATACGGGGAGATATATATATATGCAGACAGAAGGAAAGGTACGGTTATACACATACATACACACATACATACATACATACATATACATGCATGCATTACACATGTATACATACATGCACTACGCATGTATACATACATGCATGTACATGTATGCATACATACATATACATGTATGCATACATACATATACATGTATACATACACATACATACACACATACATACATACATACATATACATGCATGCATAGATATACATGCATGTATACATATACATGCATACATACATACAAAATTAGACTGAGACACATAAGAATGGCCCATATTAGCAAACACACACACACATACACAGACACACACACACACACACACACACACACACACACACACACACACACACACACACACACACACACACACACACACACACACACACACACGACTTGACGGCGGAATGGTAGCATTCACGGCCGCCACTACGGCGGTCCGGGTTCGAATCCCTCCCAGGACTGAAATGATTTCGGTATTGCTACGCAGTGATTCGTTACTCCAACTCTCGTGGGCGGGGAGTTGGGTGTGTGTGCATGTAAGGTCACAACAGTACCCATAAATCGGTCATAATCAGCCCTGAGCTCTCTTTCGGGAGGGTAATGGCTGTCGATCACGGGTCCAACACGTGATCCAAGACCATGGTGAATCACACACACACACGAAGAACATAGAAGCATAAGAATAGAGGAGACCATAAGGCCTACTCTAGGCAGTTCCATGTCCCTTACTAAACTGCCATCACTATCCATAAAGTTATCTAGTCTTCTTTTAAAACAATCCTAGCTCTGACTAAATGGTTGCTAAGTCTATTCTATTCGTTAACTACTCTCTTAGTAAACCAATTCTTACCTATTTCCTCCTTAAGCCTAAATTTCTCCACGTTAAACTCGTTTCTACGAGTCCTACTCTAGTCTTAATATGATGACCTTGCCTGCATCGCTCTTGTTGCCCTTGACCCATTGGAGTACCCCTATTAGATCACCCCGGGCGCGCGCGCTCACATACACACGCACAGACACACAGAGACATACGCACAGACACACACAGACATACGCACACACACATACGCACATACACACACACGCACACACACACGCACACACACACACACACACACACACACACACATGCACACACACACACACGCGCGCACACACAGACACGCACATACACACAGACACGCACACACACACGCACACACACACACACACACACACGGACACACACACGCACACACACACACACACACACACACACACACACACACACACACATGCACACACACATGCACACACACACATGCACACACACACACACGCGCGCACACACACACAGACACGCACACACACACAGACACGCACATACAGACACGCACACACACACACACACGCGCGCGCGCGCGCACACAGATACTCGTACACACAGACACACGCACACACACGCACACACACACAGACACACATAGAGACAGGCATAGATACAGATATAGTCACGCACACAGACACACACACAGATACACACACAGATACACATACACACACGCACATACATATGCATGCACATAATGATAAACGAAATTCAACTTAGTGAGAACAGGATTGGAAGACTAAATGTTTCCCTGCAAACTTTGTAAAAGAGAGCGAATGCCAGCCTCCCGAGGATATTGATGTATTACGAAGACTAATACACACACACACACACACACACACACACACACACACACACACACACACACACACACACACACACACACACACACACATATATATATATATATATGTATATATATATATATATGTATATATATTATATATTATATACAGTATATACATATACATATATATATTAGATTGAAGGTGAAAGAAGTTGACGAGGAGAAATGAAGAGAATTTTACGCCTTAACGTTTCGACCCACAGGGTCGAAACGTTAAGGCGTAAAATTCTCCTCATTTCTCCTCGTCAACTTCTTTCACCTTCAATCTTATTTGTCATAATATAGTCAATATATATATATATATATATATATATATATATATATATATATATATGAACAAATCCATTAATGAATAATAAAATAGTTCAATAAATGTATGAAATTGATATTGATAGGTAAATATAAAGGAATATATGTATATATATGCAAATGTATAAATGAATAGATATACAAACTAATTCATATACACATGAATAGACAAAAAAAAATAGCATCAATAAATAAACGAAACGAAAATAATAAAAAGAAATAGACGAACAAACAAAATTAATCGACAGAAACGAACGAAAGAAAATATTAATAAAAGAGATAAAAAAAAAAAAAGAGTTAAACGAAAATGGGTGATGTGGGGGGGCTCTGCCTGGGAGTAGGACCATCACTCTCGCATTGAGGATTTCCGTAGATCATCATCGTTGATGGATATCTCAGCTGGATGGGAATTGAAAAGCGAAAGATGTTCCCGGTTAGAAGATGAAATCTGATACGGTGAAGAAATTATCATCCTCGGGGGAAGTGGAGGGATTTCAGAGACAGGTGGTATGGCGCAGATGATCGGGGGCAGGTGGTATGGGGCAGGTGGTATGGGGCAGGTGGTATGGGGTAGATAGTATGGGGCAGGTGGTAGGGGGCAGATGGTAGGGGGCAGATGGTAGGGGGCAGGTGGTAGGGGGCAGGTGGTATGGGGCAGGTGGTATGGGGCAGGTAGTATGGGGTAGATAGTATGGGGCAGATGGTAGGGGGCAGGTGGTTGGGGGCAGGTGGTATAGGGCAGGTGGTATGGGGCAGGTGGTATGGGGTAGACGGTAGGGGGCATGTGGTAGGGGACAGGTGGAATGGGGCAGGTGGTTTGGGCAGGTGGTATGGGGCAGTTGGTATGGGGCAGGTGGTATGGGGCAGGGGATATGGGGTAGGTGGTATGGGGCATATGATAGGTGCCAGGTTGTAGGGGGCAGGTGGTATGAGGCAGGGGATAAGGGACAGGTAGTATGGGGCAGGTGGTATGGGGAAAGTAGTAGGAATCAGGTGGTAGAAATCAGGTGGTAGGAATCAGGTAGTAGTAGCCAGGTAGTAGGAGCCAGGTAGTAGGAAGCAAGTGGTAGGATGCAGGGTGTAGGATGAGGTTGGTAAGAAGCTGGAGAAAGTAGATAGACGCGAGACGCAGAGGTATGTAGATAGTAAGCACGTGGTATGATCTATGAGGTAGAAGGTTCAGACTAAGGAAGGACAGGGTGGAGGAGGTGCTTGAGGGAAGGAGGAGGAGGAGGTAAAGCTTAGAGTCAAAATTTAAGGTGAAGAGCCCACGCCAGGAGGCGCTGAGTATCTGCGGTCAAAGCCGTCACCTTTGCCCTATGCGCTTGGATTGCTTGGCTAGGCAACAGTCGCTACTTAGTATCGGAAAGAGAAGAGTGGGACTCGAACCCACGGCAAAGTGAATGCGGACCATCTAGCTTTCGATTACTCAGCCTAAGGTGAGTCGGGGAGAGAAGAAAAGGTAAAGGGTACAGACGAACAGATGTTCATGAAAGGAGAATAGACCACTTCAGGAGTTTGTTTGCGGGGAAGAAAATGGGTGCTGTGTCTTACTGCATTGCTTTTCTCTCGAACACTGAGCTGGGAACTGGAATGGTATTTCAATTATAAGTAATATATGTATATGTATGTACAGTACATCTGTATATGTATGATGAATATGTATTTATACGTATGTATAATTTGAATGTAGGTATAAATAGCATGTAATTATACACATGCACACACGCGCGCGCGCGATACATTGTGTGTGTGTGTGTGTGTGTGTGTGTGTGTGTGTGTGTGTGTGTGTGTGTGTGTGTGTGTGTGTGTGTGTGTGTGTGTGTGTATTAGTATACACACATTTTTACAACTTCAAACAAATCTACATGCATCTATGAGTCCGTGTATATATAGTATGTATACACACATCAATATATACATCCACAAATAAATAAAACACGAATCAGTAAAATAACAAATAAATATTAAATGACAAACATTGTAAGTTCCGAGAGTGGAATAGATATATTTCACAGAAAATGGGATCTGCGAAGTAGAAAACGGAAGATCCCTGGGTTGGAAATTTGCAAAGGAGTTTGAAGATTGGAGTATAGTGGTTGAAATGATGAGGTCTTTGATATCCAGATCCATAATGTCGAGATTCCTATCATCAAAGCAGGTATCATGAGCCTTGGGACGTGTCAATGCCTAAGCTTAATGAACTGATGTGTATCTAAGTGAATAATAGAAAAATATTGCTTCCAACGTCTTTGAAGAATCGCGGTGACCAAGTGATGAGCAATGGGACCCGTGGACTCTCATAAATCTCTCTGGAAAGAGAAGTTACAATATAATGTTGAATTTGTGTGGGTCAGTTCTCATGCTACTGGTTGGTAGGAGGTAGAGGAGGAGGAGGGGAGGGGGAGGAGGAGGAAGAGGAAGAGGAAGAGGAAAAGGAGGAGAAAGAGGAGGAGGAAGAGGAGGAGGAAGAGGAGGAGGAAGAGGAGGAGAAAGAGGAGGAAGAAAAGGAGGAAGAGGAGGAGAAAGAGGAGGAGGAGAAGGAGGAGGAAGAGGAGGAAGAGGAGTAGGAACAGGAGGGGGAAGAGGAGAAGGAGGGAGAGGAGAAGGAGGAAGAAGAGAAGGAAGAGGAGGAGGACGAGGGGGAGGACGAGGGTGAGGACGAGGGGGAAGACGAGGAAAAGGAAGAGGAGGAGGAAGAGGACGAGGAAGAGGAATAGGAGGAAGAAGACGAGGAAGAGGAGTAGGAGGAAGAGGAGTAGGAGGAAGAGGAGTAGGAGGAAGAGGAGTAGGAGGAAGAGGAGTAGGAGGAAGAGGAGGAGGAAGAGGAGGAGGAAGAGGAGGAGGAAAAGGAAGAGGAGGAGGAAGAGGAAGAGGAGGAGGAAGAGGAAGAAGAGGAAGAGGAGGAATGGAGCTATTGTCAGTGCCAACACTCATCTATATACGAAGGTGCCTTTTTCCCCCTTACCAGGGGGGTAGCCAAAGTCAAAAGGTATATACCCACTCCCACCCATTTCATCCACTCCCATCCACCACCG
>NC_134779.1:22770430-22772930 GCF_046742065.1 Oratosquilla oratoria | reverse complement strand
ATGAATACTAGAAATGGGATTGGATAATAGAAAAGGGATTCATCCTATAGTTCTTGATGACGGGATTGAATAATTCTTAATGGGGTTGGATAATTCTTAATGAAGTTGGATAATTCTTAATGGAGTTGGATAATTCTTAACGGGATTGGATAATTCTTAATTGGGTTGGATAATTCTTAATGGGGTTGGTTAATTCTTAACGGGATTGGATAATTCTTAATGAAGTTGGATAATTCTTAATGAAGTTGGATAATTCTTAATGAAGTTGGATAATTCTTAATGGAGTTGGATAATTCTTAACGGGATTGGATAATTCTTAATTGGGTTAGATAATTCTTAATGGGGCTGGTTAATTCTTAATAGAGTTGTATAATTCTTAATGGGGTTGGATAATTTTTAATGAAGTTGGGTAATTCTTAATGGAGTTGGATAATTCTTAACGAGATTCAATAATTCTTAATTGGGTTGATAATTCTTAATCGGGTTGGATAATTCTTAATGGGATTGAATAATTCTTAATGGGGTTGGATAAATCTTAATGGAGTTGGATAATTCTTAAAGGGATTGGATAATTACTAATGGTGTCGGATAATTCTTAGTAGGGGTTAGATAATTCTTGAAGGGGTTGAGTAATTCTTAATAGAATTGGATAATGCTTAATGGAGTTGGATAATGCTTATTGGGATTGGATAATACTTATTGGGGTTGGATAATTCTTAATGGAGTTGGATAATTCTAAATGGGGTTAGATAATTCTTAATTGGGCTGGATAATTCTTAATTGGGTTGGATAATTTTTGGTGGGGTTGGATAATTCTTAATGGGGTTGGATAATTCTTAATTGGGTTGGATAATTCTTAATGGGAATGGATAATTCTTAATGGGGTTGGATAATTCTTAATGGAGTTGAGTAATTCTTAATGGGGTTGGATAATACTTACTGGGGTTGGATAATACTTATTGGGGTTGGATATTACTTATTGAGGGTGGATAATGCTTAATTGGGTTGGATAATTTTTAATGGAATTGGATCATTTTTAATGGAATTTGATCCTTCTTAATAGAGTTGGATTCCTCTTTAACGACTCGAGTCCTCTAAAAAGGATCTAGCACCTTTAAAAGGGATCCATTCCCTTTAAAGGGGAGTACTCCTAGTTTCCATTGGTTCTATGTAAGTAATGACATTTATGTGTCTTGGTCAATTACAATGCATACTGTGCGTATATATGTACACAAGCACAAACGTAAACACGTGCAAACGTGTACACTATAAACGTATACACGCTAAAACATATACACGCACAAACATATAGACTCACAAAGGTATACACCTATAAACGTATACACGCACAAAGGTATACCCTACAAACGTATACGCCTCAAAACGTATACACCTCAAAACGTATACACCTACAAACGTATATACCTACAAACGTATACGCCTCAAAACGTATACACCTCAAAACGTATACACCTACAAACGTATACACCTCAAAACGTATACACCTACAAACGTGTACACCAACAGACGTATATACCTACAAACGTATACGCCTCCAAACGTATACACCTCCAAACGTATACACCTACAAACGTATACACCAACAAACGTATACGCCTCAAAACGTATACACCTCAAAACGTATACACCTACAAACGTATATACCTACAAATGTATACACCAAACGTATACACCTACAAACGTATATACCTACAAATGTATACACCAAACGTATACACCTACAAGCGTGTACACCTACAAACGTATACGCCTCAAAACGTATACGCCTCAAAACGTATACACCTACAAACGTATACACCTACAAACGTATACACCAACAAACGTATATACCTACAAATGTATACACCAAACGTATACACCTACAAGCGTGTACACCTACAAACGTATACGCCTCAAAACGTATATACCTACAAATGTATACACCAAACGTATACACCTACAAGCGTGTACACCTACGAACTTGCACACCTACCACCGTGCACACCTACAAGCGTGTACACCTACAAGCGTGTACACCTACAAGCGTGTACACATACAAGCGTGTACACCAAAAGCGTGTACATCAAAAGCGTGTACACCTACAAGTGTGTACACCTACAAGCGTGTACACCTGCAGACGAGTACACCTACAAGCATGTACACCTGCAAGCGTGTACACCTATTTGCGTGCACATCTACAAGCGTGTACACCTACAAGCGTATACGTCTACAAACGTATACACCTACATTAGTGTACGTCTACAAGCGTGTACACTTACCAGCGTGTACACCTACAAGCGTGTACACCTGTAAACTTGTATGCGTATACACAAAGACCCGAGTAATCGATGGTAGTATATAACAATATTCTTAGCTCCTGTTCGGTACGCTTGGATAGAAACGAAGGTAAACTCCAGTCAGGTCACGCCAAGCTTATGACCTGTTTCCGACCACCTTGGACAGTGGCACTTTTGTTTATCTCATGGTTAGCGCCAGCTGG
>NC_134779.1:22755430-22765430 GCF_046742065.1 Oratosquilla oratoria | reverse complement strand
CCTCCTTCTCTCCTCCTCCTCCTCCTCCTCCTTCTCTCCTCCTCCTCCTCCTCTCCCCCTTTTTCTTCTTTTCATTGCCATTCTTCTCGTCCTCTTTCTCCTCTTCCCTCTAATCCCCTTCTTCACGCCTTCCTAGTCCTTCTCCTCCTCCTCCTCTTATTCCTTCTCCTCCCCTCTTTCCCCTCCTCCTCCTCTTCCTCCTCCTTCTCCTCCTCCTCCTCCTCCTCCTCCTCCTCCTCCTCTTCCTCCTTCTTAAGATCGCCCTCCAATTAACTCCATGATGGTTTTTCTTTCTTCCACTTCCTTCTCTGCCCACATTCTTCTGCTTGTGTGTGTGTGTGTGTGTGTGTGTGTGTGTGTGTGTGTGTGTGTGTGTGTGTGTGTGTGTGTGTGTGTGTGTGTGTGTGTGTGTGTGTGTGTATGTGTGTGCGTGTGTGTGTGTGTGTATGTGTGTGCGTGTGTGCGCGTGCATTTAATGAAAGTATGCGCGTGTGTGCATGTGCGTGCGTGTGTGTGTGTGTGTGTGTGTGTGTGTGTGTGTGTGTGTGTGTGTGTGTGTGTGTGTGTGTGTGTGTGTGTGTGCGTGCGCGCGGGCTTGCAAGAGTGTGCGCATATGTGCGTTAGTGTCTGTGTGAATGTATTTGTCTTTGCGTGTTTATATGTGTACATGTTTGGTTTGTGTGTATTTGTGTGTGCCTGTGCCTGCGTTATGTTTATGCATGTCTGTGCGTAAATACGCATGTACACTTATGTGAAAGTGTAAACAATATGTGAAAATGTATATACCTATCACATAGTTTAACCTTTGATTTGATTTTCCAATTTCTTAGCTTTTTGATAATAAGCTATTGTTCTTTTCACCAGTCCTGTGTAAATATATTTTAACCTCTGATGTTACTTTTCAATGTCTTAGCTTTTTAATAATAATTTTTTTTTCACAATTTCTGTGTAAATAAGTCCATTTTAACACCTAAGCTTATAGTCTATTTCTGTTACACATTCAAAACTTGTTATGAAAAAAAATTCCTTCACGAATAAAACAACGCAATTTCCATGGCGTTGGGAATGTTGCAGTTTACACTCAATTTGACCACTCAGAAGAGGAAAAAAACATTTTGTATCCAGCCTGTGTTTATTAACCGTCGATCCTGTTTTCTCTACAAATAACTATTTTTTTTTTTTTACAAAAGCCGCCAATTCTAACAAATCAATACTTTGGGGGCTTGTAGTTCAGAAGACTGGGGTTTAACGTCCATTCCATGGTTGAATTTTACGAAAATAGAGTATATTCAGTAAAGGACCCATGATATGTATATTCATTTATTCTTTGTGTCATTATGACATTTGGAAATAAAATTTCCTACTAGGATTCGAACCCTCGCCTGAGCGGTTTGATTTTTATAAAACAAAGGACGTAGTGGTGGCACGATGGTACGACCTTCGTCTTTTAAATAACAAGCCGCTCAGACGAGGGTTTGAATCCCAGTATCTTTTTATCTATTCATTCATCTGTTTATTATTTATTCATTTACCTATTTCAAATAGCACATTTTTGTCTATAAACCAATAATTAAAACGAAATATCTAGGGCTGTTGTTCATATATGTGGTTTTTGAGGTCTTACGCAAAAGGTAATACACATATAAAAACAGCAGATTCACAATACAAAGGATTACAAAGGCGGAGCATGCCGACAGGAGACCTTTTGGCCCATAACTAGGTCGGATGAGAAAAAATACATATAGTAATGATAAATAAAATATTACAATAATATATATAATAATAAATGAAATAAATGCATAGGTATAGTAAATGATAAAGAAACAGGTAAATAGTAAATCATAATGAATTTACAGATAACTAATAATAAATAAAAAGCAAGCAAATAATGATAAACAAACAGGAAAATAATAACAAAAAAATAAACAGATACAATATATTAACATAAAACAACAACACAATGTATCCTTTCATTTAAAAAGTACAAAAACAGCATCCCACGAAACACCAACCAATACAGAAACCTCCCAAGATATCGACATCTGATATTATACAAAATTCCTCTTTCTCCTTCATCTTTTTTCCTTCAATTATGGAGCTGAAGACGGTCCAATATATTCTTGCTCGTAGATAGTTGGTATGTTAACCAAAATCTCGTCGTTTTGTAATTTTATGTAACAATTTTTATCTTTTTCGAATTGCACTTGTAATCATAGTAGTCTTGTGTTCCATTGATTTTCGAAATAGAAATAGTCCATCATATCGTAGTGCTATTTCGTTTCAGATATTGCTGATAAGTACTTGGATCTTGTGTATGAAAAGGAATATAAAAAGTGTGCAGATGACCTGATGGGTGGTCTAACATCCATAATGAGCCAATAATATGTGTCACTCTAACAACATCCACTGGTCAGATTTATTTAGTTGACACAATAGACACATCAGGGAAACCTTACACTGCTGAATATTTTCTACATCTTGTACAAAATTCGATCAAGAAGGCTGAACAAGATTTTGGTTGTCACATTAGAAGTATTGTGACAGACAATGCAGCAAATGTCACCCAGATGAGAAAACTCGTGAAGGAATCGAGTGAATCTGATTTAAATAAAAAAAAAAAACATTTTTTTATATATTTTTTAAAAGAAAAAAAAAATGCCAACCCTGGTGTCCACTAACCTCATACAATAATACCTGTTAAGTTCGGCTAAAATTGGCATTTCAAAGCATAACAGTGCCTTAAGAATAGTTTCTTATTTCACTATAAAAGTTTATATTAACATATACTGCATTGAATAAGTCAATAGTTGATATATTTGTCCTATATACAATATAAAATGTTAGGTTACAAAGAAAGCAATGGCCTCCACTAGCGGACCCAGGGATCTGGGTGCGCACGTCCTGTGTAATAGTAGTCCTTGGTATGTGTGTATATGTGTGTATGTACATATATGTATATAAAAGAAATTCGTTAATGACAGCGTCATTAAGTCCCACAGATTTTTTTCAATTGACCTACCGATGGCTCAGCAGTAGGTTCGAGTCCTACATGCGACTGTCATAAAAATTATCAGATATATATATATATATATATATATATATATATATATATATATATATATATATATATATATATATATGTGTGTGTGTGTGTGTGTGTGTGTGTGTGTAAAAGCGAATAAAATGATATTGTTTAAATCATGAAATAGCAAGGGAAATAAAATATGTGGAGAATAATAAGATGTCGATGCTGACAACTGGACCTTAACTAGATATCATGAAAAATGAGAGGGAAGAGTAAAGATTTGAAATTATCCGAGAGATTCGAATGAAAGTTGATTAAGGAACTGATTTGGATTGGGAAAGTAGAGTGAGTTGAGGTGAGGGCTGTCTGAGCGAGAAGAACATTATAAGACTTTAAATTAAGAAAGGAGGAGAAGGAGGCACAAATGTCCTCGTAAGGTCTCAAATAACAATTCGTTACTTGTAAAAGAAAGTTCATATTAATTGCAAATGTCCTTGTAAGGTCTCAAATAACAATTTGTTACTTGTAAAAGAAAGTTCATATTAATTGCAAATGTCCTCGTAAGGTCTCAAATAACAATTCGTTACTTGTAAAAGAAAGATCATATTAATTGCAAATGTCCTTGTAAGGTCTCAAATAACAATTTGTTACTTGTAAAAGAAAGTTCATATTAATTGCAATTACTTAATTGGAGTTAATGGTAATTAGCAACTTTGTTTGTTTGTAGTTCTTGTTCTTGAACGAAGCCGTGGTGTTGCCTAATGGGAAGGAAATTACTTCGTAATAACCAGAGTGAAATTTGCGAATTTTATTGTGATAGTGAAGAGGATAAAAGACACTATATTTTCCCTCCTTCGCCTTCTTCATCGTCTTCATCATCTTATTCTTCTTCATCATCTTAGTCTTCTTCGTCTTCTTCGACTTCGTCATCGTCTTTGTTGTGGTCCTCATCGTTCACTTCGTATACTCCGTTGTCTTACTTTTCTTCGTCTTTGCGTTCTTAATTTCTTTCCTTTCTCTATACAATAACACAGTGATAATCTTTGATGAGAATCGAAATCCTTTGGTAAATAACGAGTGTGGATGAAAAAAACAAAAACATTCTCGGATATTTATCAAAGTGAATCTTAAAACTTCGATTTGTATCACATCCATTCACCTTGCTCGATTATTTGCTCCGCTCATTGACTACGCATTCGGCAAAGTTGTCTATGCCTACTTCTAAGTTAGACCAATATCCCCAAAGTTTGAGGCCGTTACTTTTCATCTGAATATTATTCAGTGCAGAAACGATTTCAATTTTAACGCTATCAGGTCCTTTTAAAATATTGAAGGATCATGTTAAGTCCCATAGATCTTTTAATTCTTAAGCAATTTTCGTATTATTTCTAATACTTCTAAAATGGGTCTATATCCTTAAAGCTTGAAGTCATTTGGTCTTGTATGATCAGTTTCAGTATGCATTTTTTACAAAGGATTACAAAGGCGGAGCATGCCGACAGGAGACCTTTTGATCCATATCTAGGTCGGATGCGAAAAAAAATCATATTAATAATAATGTAATAAATAAAAACTATGATAATGTAAATAACAAATAAAATCCATAAATAAAGGTTGAATATAGGTTTAAGTGCTTTAGGAGGTTTTCGTACTATTTGTGCCTCAGCTTTTGTATATACGAGTTTTATGTCATTGCGCCTCTTCCAACCTGTCAATATATTTAATGAGGTTTGGGAACTAATTCACGTTTGGGCGGACAAGTGATCTATGTAATTGGTTGATGACAGCTCGAGTTTCGAAGTCAAAATATCGCGCTGTCAATCAACATGTCCTACTCGTTGTCTCTGGTGCGTTTCATGATGTTTTAAGTTTCTTTACTAATAATCACACCAAGAAGAAGTTTTGCTGTACTTAGAATTTTGGATTTGTGATCAAATAAAAAGAAATATTATCTGGTTTTGAAGAGAAGACATATAGGGGGATGATTCTATTTGATGTATATGTATATATATATATAATATATATATATATATATATATAATAATATATATATACATAAATATATATATATATATACATATATATAATATATATATATATATGTATATATATATGCACATATATATATATATATATATATATATAATATGTATATGAATTCATACATATATGTATGAATATATATGCATACCCCACCCAGACACCAGGAAGTCGGTTGTTCAAGAGCATCTGTCTGTCTGTTTGTTTGTCTGTCTGTCTCGACATGCGCTTGGCCCAACGCGAGAATGTTCATTTGTATGTACATATGCATGTCTGTGTTTTATTTTCCTGACAAGAGTTCACCCTTCCATTTCGCATATTCACTGACGCCAAAGAAACATTTTACGTCGAGACGGGAGGAAACAAAAAATGGAGCAAAACTTCGCAAAAATGCTCACTCCTTCCCACTAACTGTTTCTGCACGAAGGTGAACGAAGAGGAGGACGAAGAAAAGAAGTAGAGTAGAAGGAGATTGGGAAGGAATAGGAGGAGGAGAAGGATGGGTGGGTGGAGGAGAAGGAGGAAGTGGAGGAAGAGGAATAGAAGAAGGGTAGAAGAAGGAGGAGGAGGAGGAAAGCGAGAATAAGAAGTGTATAAGGAGAAGAAGGGGAAATAGGAGGAGAGGGATGGAAAGGGAGGAGGTGGAGGAAGAGGAATAGGAGAAGCAAGAAGAAAAAGGAGGGTAGAAGGGGAAGGAATAGGAGGAGGAGGATAAGAGGGAGGAAGAGGAGGTGCAGGAAGAGGAGGTGCAGGAAGAGGAGGTGCAGGAAGAGGAGGTGGAGGAAGAGGAGGTGGAGGAAGAGGAATAGGAGAAGCACGAAGAAGAAGTATAGAAGGAGAAGGGGAAGGGAAAGGAAGAAGAGGAGGATGAAGGAAGAAGAGGAGAAGAAGAAAGAAGGTAGAAGGAGAAGGGAAAGGAAGGAGAGAGAAAAGGAAGATGGGGAGGAGGAGGAAGAGGAGGAGGAGGAGGAGGAGGAGGAGGAGGAGGACGAGGTGTAGGATAAGAAAGAAGAGGGAGAAAGAGCTTAGCGGAAGTAAGAGAAGGAAGACAATGCGGAAAGAAATATGAGAATTATAAGAAAGATGAAGAGAATGAAGAGTACGGACGCGAGAAACAGAAAAATGTAGACGAAAAGGAGGAGGAGGAGGAGGAGGAGGAGGAGAAGGAGAAGAAGGAGAAGAAGGAGAAGAAGGAGAAGAAGGAGAAGAAGGAGAAGAAGGAGAAGAAGGAGAAGAAGGAGAAGAAGGAGAAGAAGGAGAAGAAGGAGAAGAAGGAGAAGAAGAAGGAGAAGGAGAAGGAGAGAGAGAGAGGGAGAGAGGGAGGGAGGGAGAGAGTGCACACACACACACACACACACACACACACACACACACACACACACACACACACACACACACACACACACACACACACATATATATATATATATATATATATACATATGTATATATATATATACATGTATATTCATATATAATATATATATATATATTCATATATAATATATATATATGTATATATATATATATATATACTGTTGAAAACGACAGCAAATTCATTAGAAATTAATTTCTTTCGTAAGCTTTCTAGCTTTCGGGAAGTAGATTTCTGTGGAAAAGAGAGGGGAAGAAGCAAATTTCCAATTGACATTGGGAACTTGTATTAACACAAACATCTACGTTGTACACAAAATTAATGAAAATAAACAAAACACAGTAAAAAAAACCCAAGACTTTTCGCAGATTGTTCTGCATCTTCAGTTGGAATGAAAAGAAGTAAGGCAATGGTCAGTATAAAGATGAATGAAGACAAGAAAACCATGATAAATAGTACAAAAATCGTCGCAGAGGAGAAGAACCTCCAACGTCTTGGAGGCTGTAATTATAAAAGACTTACAACCTGTTGTTAATATACAAACTAATGATTTCTCTCTCCTCCCCAGCATGAAACCTATAAAAGACTTACAACCTGATGTTAATATACAAACTAATGATTTCTCTCTCCTCCCCAGCATGAAACCTACACGTATGAGACATTTGATCACAAAATAGAGCCGCCGTTTCGGAGAACACCCACACACAGACAACCCACAGAGGTTCAAAACAAGAGGACAACATCTCGTACCTTAGACCAGTGTTTCTCAAACTATGGGTCGCGACCCAAAGCTGGGTCGCGAGGTCAATTTTGATGGGTCACAGGGCCCCGCGATTTTAAACATTGGTAAATGAGAAGTGGCATCACAGATTCCATTAATTTAGTTTTCTGAAGGAAATGCAATGCCGTGGATTCTGTTAATTTAGTTTTGTTAAAGAAAAGCTGTACACATTATTTTTTTTTTCAAAGTAAAGGGTATATATCACTGTCCATTTTGTTTCTCTTTGCTTTATTCTTGGTCGCGAAGGATTGAAAGGTTCTCATTAGGGTCGCTCACGAACAAGTTTGAGAACCACTGGCTTAGACGATCGGCTAGACTGAGGAATCATCAAAATAGCGCCAGCTAAGCAGAGGAGAGTCGTTAGTGATCTAAGTTTTGTCTTTGTTAATTTTTATACTGACCATTGGCTTACTTCTCTTCATTTCAACTGAAGATACAGATCGATCTGCGAAACGTCTTGGGTTTTTTCTATTGTGTTTTGTTTATTTTCATTTATTTTGTGTATAACGTAGATGTTTGTGTTAATATGAGTTCCCAATGTCAATTGGAAGTTTTCTTCTTCCCCTCTCTTTTCCACAGAAATCTACTTTCCGAAAGCCAGAAAGCTTGCGAAAGAAATTAATTTCTAATGAATTTGCTGTCGTTTTCAACAGAATATGCCACGCTTCACGAATATATATATATATATATATATATATATATATATATATGTATATATATATATATAATACATATTTGTGTGTGTGTGTGTTTGTGTGTGTGTGTGTACAAATATAACTGCACATGTTAACCTATACACATTGTCTTAAGCCATGTCTACCCAAGAATACCCATAGTTTGCAAAATCAGCATAATTATACAATATTCCCCCTTAAGTTGATATGTTTACGAACATAAAGAGTTGCGAGAAAAAAGGACGTTACATTTTTTTTTTAAGACGTACTTCAACCTGACAAGAGAAAAGGTCTCCTTGTATGTAAATGTACACATTTTTTTCCACCCACGAAGACTTCCTGTCGAGCCTTACACAAGCAACAGAAAAGTATTTAATCTAAGATCCTCCTTTCTGTCGACAAATACACAAAATTTCAAATTAAGTTTAGTCTTTAAAACATATCTAGTGATGGTTTCTGAAGTTAATATATATTTCATTACTGAAGGTATTTGTGGTTGTTTAGTCACATGTAATTTGTACATGTTGAGGCCCTGTTCACACTATCTGTTTGAACCGCGGAAAAACTGCGCTGTTGTGTGTGAACGCGTCCATTGACTTACATAGTAACTGAACCGCCGCGGTTCAAACCGCTAGTATGAAGAGGGCCTTACATATTGTTGAGATACTGTGACCAGCTTGGGAAGGCGTGGCGTAGGTCTAAGGTTTATCCCTGATTAGTTTGTAAATCCTATAGTGAGCCATGACAGAGTTGAGTATCTTACACTATTTTGGCTTATTCATTAACTTGTTTTTTTATTTACCTATTTTTTTTATTTATTCATTTATTTATTGACTTATCTATTTATCTTTTATTCTATTTTATCTATTTATCTGTTATATTCATTTATTTATTCATTTATTTAGATATTTATCTTTTAATCTATTTCATCACTTATCTGTGTATTCATTTATTGTTTGCATAGATTATTTATGATAAAGGTACTATAGTACCTTTAAATGAAAGCAGATATACAATTTGTTCTGGAATTGTCTACCTAGATGACATTTGACGCTCTGACGAGGAAAATAACCGAAAACAAATAACATTTGGAAGAAGGACATCAGCGACAAAGTATTGACTGGACCTGTTGAGCAGAATGCCGGTCAGGAGGCCGATGGAGAGGACGCATAGGTGAGACAAACACAGATTAGAAAGAAAGAGGAGGAGAAGGAGGAGGAGGAGGAAGAGGGGAGGAGGAGAAGGAGGAGGAGGGGAGGAGGAGGAGGAGGAAAAGGAGAAGCAGGAGGAGGAGGAGGATACGGAGGAGGAGGAGGAGAAGAAGGAAAAGGAGGAGGAGGAGAAGGAGGAGGAAATGCAAGAAATTAAGGAAGAGAAAGAGTAGGAGGAGGAGAAGGAGGAGAAGGAGGAGAAGGAGAAGAAGGAGAAGGAGGAGGAAAAGGAGAAGGAGGAGGAGGAGGAAACGGAGGAGGAGGAGGAGAAGAAGGAAAAGGAGAGAGAGGAGGAGAAGAAGGAAAAGGAGAAAGGGGAGGAGGAAAAGAAGGAGGAGGAGGGGAGGTGTATAGAAGGAAAAGGAGGAGGAGGAGGAGGAGGAGGAAATGTAAGAAATTAAGGAAGAGAAAGAGTAGGAGGAGGAGGAGGAGGAGGTGGAGGAGAAGGAGGAAGAGGAAGAGGAGGAGAAGGAGGAGTAGGAGAAGAAGGAGAAGAAGAAGGAGAAGGAGGAAGAGGAGGAGGAGGAAAAGGAGGAGGAGGAGGAGGAGAAGAAGGAAAAGGGGAAAGAGGAGGAGGAAAAAAAGGAAAAGGAGAAGGGGAGGAGGAAAAGGAGGAGGAGGAGGAGGAGGAGGGGAGGTGTAGTAAAAGGAAAAGAAGGAGGAGGAAAAGGAGGAGGAAATGCAAGAAGATAAGGAAGATAAGGAAGAGAAGGAGTAGGAGGAGGAGGAGGAGGAGGAGGAGGATGACACGATCAAGAGGAGGAAGGAGGCACGAAAAAGAGCAGTGCAGAGAGTAAAAAGAGGAGGCAGAGAAGAGAAAGGGAGAGGGAAAGTTACAGAAGGAATAGGAGGAGAAAGAGAAAGGAATAGTTGATATGAAGGTAAGCATACTCG
>NC_134779.1:22732930-22752930 GCF_046742065.1 Oratosquilla oratoria | reverse complement strand
TTACATACATATCAAGTACATAGCGTAATACACTAAGACTTTCTACACAAAGATCCCGTTTTCTTTTCTCATCAGCTAAATGATTTCCCTAAGTGATTTCCGAACAGTTTCTCTCCTCTCTATTTCTCCTCTCTCTCTCTCTCCTCTCTCTCTCTCTCTCTCTCTCTCTCTCTCTCTCTCTCTCTCTCTCTCTCTCTCTCTCTCTCTCTCTCTCTCTCTCTCTCTCTCTCTCTCTCTCTCTGTGTCTCTCTCTCTGTCTCTCTCTCTCTCTCCGGGAAATCTTTCCAATCACTGAATAAAATCGTCTGGCGAATCTTAAAGAATTTTCCTTATCGGTATGAAGACCCTCACGGAACCTTTTCTGAACCCTGAGGAACTCCCAGACTCTGGCCAAGAACCGTTGACTGACATAGTACGTTACAGCATTGAAGGGATTTGTATATTCATATTTCCCTATGGGACTCCGTATTGGCTCTCATGTTACCATCTTCAATTCTGTGACATCCTTTATTGATTCAATTTGTTTGTTATTATTTGTCTGTTTTTTATTTGCTTGATTTTCTTTTTTTATATATCTGTCAATTTATCATTATATACTATTAACCTGTTTGTTTATTATTTAACTATACCTAAGAATTTATCTATTTTATTATTATCGATATTATAATTCTTATCTATTTTTCATTTATTTATCATCATATTTTTTCGCATCCGCCTTTGTAATCCTTTGTAATGGAGTTATTAAAATGGGTCAAGGGCTTAAACAAGGGTGATGCAGGCAGGGTCATCATATCAAGACAGCAGGTTAGGACTCTTAGTAATGGATTTAAACTGGATAGGTTTAGGCTTAAGAAGGTAATAGGCAAGAATTGGTTTACCAAGAGCGTAGTTAACGAATGGAATAGACTTAGTAACCATGTAGTGACCGCTGAAGCAATTAGTTGTTTTATGAGAAGAATAGATAAGTTTATGGATATGGATGATAGATGGTAAAGGACATGGAACTGCCTAGTGTAGGCCTTGTGGCCTCTTGCAGTCTCTTCTATTATTGTGTTCTAATGACTCCTTCCTGATTGACGCCAGATGATTTTATTCATCTGAGGGGCTTAATGAAGCCTTGAAGTCCTATTGCTTAAGTTCATGAAGAATTACGCTGGCTCTATACGATCAATATCATTGCGCAATATTCCGTATTGCACAATATTTTTTGACGGTGCAGGGATGATGATGAAGAATGACACAGAATATTGACATCAAAAAGGAGATAGGCATTTCATTGCACAAAATTGAGTAGTGTGAGGGTAATATTGCGCAATATTTTGTCAATGTGATCCCTTACTTCATACCGTCGACATGCCTGATATGAAGGATAAGGGACAGTATCCTTCCTCGGGTCTCCGAAATCCTTCGCTCGACTGACGTTATTGTGCAATAATATGAACCCATTTAGAGAGAGACAAATATTGCACAATAAAAAGGGAGTAAAGATGTGTAAATACTACTGATCGTGTGGGGGTGGGTTTACGACTGGAGGTGTCTAACAGTACCCAGAAGCTGGATTCTTGATCCTATGCATTTCCAGAACAAGCTTCCAGAAAGGAGGAGACGATGAGATCAAAGCCAACTGTAAAGTAGCAGCTCGCGTCTTCCACTTCAAATCTTTTAATTAAACATTTTGTTAAGAACATAATCCCTTACTCTAAATGCATTAGCAAGTACATTTTGTACCAGACCCTTTGTATCAATATTTTGGGAAAATATAATTTGAGGGGAGACTTGTTTGTGCTTGTGTTTGTGCAAATAAACATATATGTATACATAGGATACCAAGAGCAGTAAAAACCTTGTGATGTAAGCACGGTCGAGTATTCATAGAATTGGACAGGTAAACTAGTTTGCCTTAATCTCTAAACTATGTTTGTCTGTATTCATATATTATATTCTGGCTGTCGCCAGGCGATTTTATTCAGCTCAAGAATCTAGCCCTAACTGGATTGTTCCCCAACATTATGTTAACTAGAATAAAATCATTAAAGGTAATCATCGTACCGAAGTAATTAATCGAGATTAACTTTACAAAGGATTACAAAGGCGGAGCATGCCGACAGGAGACCTTTTAGTCCACATCTAGGTCGGATGCGAAAAAATCATAATAATGATAAACAAATAAATAGATATATAAAAACTATGATAATGTAAATGGAAAATAGAATACATAAATGCATAGGTATAGCTAATTACTAAACAAAAGGTAAATAGTAAATAATAATAAATTGAAATATAACTAATAGTAAATGAGAATCAAACAAATAATAAACAAACGGACAAATGATAACAAAACAAATAAACAAATAATATAAGATAAATTATAGTCATTACAGCATCTTGCTTAGGTGTTTATCTGAATGATTCTTAAAGCTTTCATCTAAATGATTCTTAAAGCTTTTCAATGCAAGGACCCCAGTCAGAAATTCAGAATCTTAAAGGACCCCATGGCATAATAAACAAAATAAGTAACGTTTGAAATAGCCAAAATATTTTTCTTTTTAAAGAGAAAAAAGTAATTAATTTTTATCAATTGGTATTTCAAAGTAGAAATTTTACGTGAAACATTTATTTTAAAAAACAATAAATCAGTTTAAAGAATCTTGGCGGGCCGCAACATGGCCCCGAGGGCCGCACATGGCCCGCGGGCCGTAGTTTGTCTACTCTTTGACGTAGCATAAGCAGAAAAAAGTCTTAAAAAGTACCGATGGAGTTGCAGCCGTACATTAAAAAAATTCACCAACTCTAGCGAACGCTCTCTATCATAGGCAAATGTATATACAATTTTTAGCTCAGTTTATTGGATTATTGACTTAACTAGAGTCAACAGGTAATTACCACAGACATATTTTAATAAAGTTAGCATTTTTTTTTTTTTTTTTTTTTTTTTTTTTTTTTTTTTTTTTTTAGAGTGCATGCGTCAAGCCTGGCTGAAAGGTTTTAAAATTGGACCCGGTGGTGTTCTTAAAAACATTATTTCCTTATATAAGTTTTATATAACTCCTTGGAAGATAAAGATTTATATAAAGATTTTTTTAAGAATACTACGTAAGAATTGTACGGTAGTAATCTTAAAAAAATATTTCCTTATATAAATCTTCCCCCTTCAAGAATTTATATAAGATTAATACAAACCTTATATAGATCCTTAGAAAATAAAGATTTATATAAGGAAATATTTTCTTTATCTTAAGAATACAACCATAAGATTTTTACGGTGGTATTTAAAAAAATCTTCTCTTATATGTATCAATCTTTCCCTTCCTAGGATCTATATTAGAATGATATAAGGATTTTTTTTTTTTTTAAGAAAATTAAAAGATGGGTAACGGAGCTGTGGTTAAAAAATTCGCCTATGCCCGTATGCTAGGCATGGGCAAATGGCAGTCACCACTAGACACTATGAACCTAACTTATGTCGTTAAATTAGTAACGAGGAACAGTTAAAGCAACTTATTATACAAATAAAAAAATTTATAATGAATGAATACATAATGAATAAAGCAATGAATAATCAATAAATATAAAGGAAAAACATATACATATATTTTGGGAATACAAACCAATGAGTAATTGCAATGAACTAGTAACCAAGCTAAGATGAAATATTTAATTAAGAGAAAGAGATACAACAGCTAGAAAGACCTTCCCTGACGTTGATGTTGAAAAAAAAAAAATTATTCATTCGTGTGTCTATTGATTTATATACTTATTATTCTGTATCCAACACTGTTATGGGACATGTTTCTCCTTGATAAAATTGTGTTTATCTATTTGTTTATTCATGTGTTTGTTCGTTTATTTATTTATTTATTTACTTATTTATTTGTCCATTCTTCTATGTAATAATTTAATTCTTTGTAAGCCATAAGCCTTGAGCAACAGAATAACGATATATACAGATGTGTATATATATGTGTGTGTGTATATATATATATATATATGTAAATTGTGTGTGTGTGTGTGTGTGTGTGTGTGTGTGTGTGTGTGTGTGTGTGTGTGTGTGTGTGTGTGTGTGTGTGTGTGCGTGCGTGTGTGTGTTGGAGCGCATACCCTAGCCGCCTTGATATTGCCACGCACTAAAGTAACAATGTTCAAGGAGAAAGATGTTTACAAAAATAAATAAACTTGGTTCATCGAAAAATGCGAGACGGACAGCTGTCAGCTGAGGAAGACAACAGAAATCATTGGTTTGAGTCTCCAAGGGAAAGAAAATCATTTAAGATTCCAGAGAAAAGGTGGATTCGAAGGAGGGACGCAAAGGCAAGGGAAGACCGGCCCACAGACAGAAAGCACACAGACGCATGGTACACACAGACACAGACACAAGCTTATGTACAGACGAAACAGGCGCACACAGACCAGGTAACTCATACTCGTATACATAGACAAACAGACGCACACACAGGTACATCTACGAATAGATCTTCTAACACACACAGAAGCAAGGAAAGGAAAACACACACACACACACACACACACACACACACACACACACACACACACACACACACACACACACACACACACACACACACACACACACACACACACACACACACACACACACACACACACACACACACACACACACACACACACACACACACACAACCTCGTGGCGCGGTGGTTAGAGTTCTCGCCTGCCACTACGGCGGTCCGGGATCGAATCCCGCCCAGGGCTGAAATAATTTCAGTATCGCTGCGCTACGGGTTGTTACTCCAACTCTCGTGGGCGGGGAGTTGGGTGTGTGTGTGCGTGTAAGGTCACAGTATTACCCATAGATCGGTCATACGAGCTCTGAGCTCTCATCCGGGAGGTTAATAACTGTCGATCACGAGTCCAACACGTGATCCAAGGCCATGGTTAATCACATGCACATACACACACACACACACACACACGCACACACACACACACACACACACACACACACACACACACACACACACACACACACACACACACACACACACACACACACACACTGTTCTTAATATGCATATGTAAATAACATAATGGAAGATATATGTTACGCTATCATATTGACAGGTGATGCAAAGATGATGAGATGAATGAAATATAAAGAAGACTGTACATTATTGTAACACGGCAATATACGTATATATGCCTTGAGACAAAAGTATAAAATGAAGTTTAATGAAAAAACATAGACAGGATTGGTTGATACATATACCAATGGATTTTCCCTCTTACAAGGGAGGTAGCCAAAAAGAAAAAGGCATGAAAAACATTCCCACCCATTCTATCCCTAATACACTCCACTCCCCTGTACCCTCTACCCTCCCTCTTATCTTGGATTACGGGTCATCCCTGTATCTTGTCCACTGCTCTGGGTCAGAGACAGTGTCGCAAGACACAGCACATCCACACCAAGGCCGCTTCATTAAATCGACGACCCCCCCTCTCAGTCCCCTCATGCAGAAAAGGAGAAGACGGGGAAAAATTCCTTCGGGCTGCGTCAATTTTTTCTCACACATACTACCTTACCCCCCATCCCCATACCCATTCCACCTCATACATCACATCATACAAATACAACCATTCTCCATTCACTCCTGTCTTCTGTCCGCTCCCGTCCTTCCTCAACAGACACTCCCCTCTTCCCCAACGCCCCTTTCACCCCATCCATCCATCTCAGCCTAGGTCGCCCCCTTATGTTCACTTCCTTCACATCTGCCTTCCATAACTCTTTTACTAGTCTTTCTTCACTCATTCTCTCCATGTGTCCAAACCATCCTAATACTCTTTTATCCACCCTATCTTCCAACTCCCGTACCACCCATGTTCTCCTCCTCACTTCCTCACATCTCACTCTATCCAGCCTAGTAATCCCATCATACTTCTCAGACACCTCATCTCAAATACATTCAAACTCCTCTCTTCTTCTCTTATGTTCCATGTTTCTGCTCCATACAGTGCTGTTGGCACAATCACTCCATTCCCAAAAGTCTATTCCTCATTACACTTTTTAATTCACTAAGGTATTTACTCGCTTCTCTCAATCTACATTCTACCTCCACCTCCACTCCACCCTTTCCTGCCACATTCTTACCCAAGTATCTAAAACTATCCACTTCCTCCAGTCGCTCTACCTTAATCCTCTATTCCACTCTGCTGCCACTTTCAACCCTTGTACATCTCATCACCTTACTTTTACCCACATTTATCTTCAGTTTTTTTCTTTCACACTCCCAAACTCTGTCACCCTAACTTCCTCAATCCCTCCTCTGATCCTGCTACAAGCGCAGAGTCGTCCGCAAACAACAGCTGGCTCACCTCCCACTTTTCTCTATTTTCTTTAAACATCTCCAATCCCTGACCCACCACCCTTGCATTTACCTCTCTCACCACCCCATCCATGTATAAGTTGGACAGCCAGGGCAACATAACACATCCCTGACGAAGTCCCACCTTTACCTCTAACCACTCACTCTCTCCCTTTCTAATCCTGACACATGCTCTACTACTCTCGTAAAAACTCATGACAGCTCCTAGAAGCTTTCCTCCTATCCCGTATATCTGCAAATATCCCCGTCTTGGGTATTGGCTGCATGTTGTTGTGGCAGAGTAGCATGCAGTTGATACTTAGGGTCTATATGGGGCGCCCCTACGGACCAGAGTCAAACATCATTTTGTCTGTGATAGAGAAGGACTCTGCTCACAGAGAAATGATGAAACTTTTATTATACTGCTACTGTCCCTCCGTTATGCTGTCTCCCAACTCCTTGTTGTTGTCCTGTACCATTTCTCTGAATTTCATTTCCTTGTTTCGCCTACCCTGTGGTGGGGGGAAAAGAATGCTGCCACCAAGTATTCCCACTTGGATCGTAAGAGGCGAGATAAACGGGACGGGGATTAGGAACAGGCATCCTTCTCCCTGTAGCCCCACAGGGGACATTCCTAAAAAAGTAAAGACAGAATTGGTAATTGGGAAAAATCTAAAAAAAATCATCAATGAATAATTTAATGGAAACTGATTGAATAACAAAGATGAGAGAGAGAGAGAGAGAGAGAGAGAGAGAGAGAGAGAGAGAGAGAGAGAGAGAGAGAGAGAGAGAGAGAGAGAGAGAGAGAGAGAGGCAGACAGACAGACAGCCAGAGAGAGATAAACAGACAGAACGAGACAGGCACAGAGACAGACTTAATAATGTCTAGGATTACGTGCCGGTCTTGTGATTCCGTACAATACCAATAGACAATTCACTCACCCTATACACGCACCAGTAAGCCGTGTGTATGTGTGTGTGTGTGTGTGTGTGTGTGTGTGTGTGTGTGTGTGTGTGTGTGTGTGTGTGTATGTGTGTGTGTGCGCGTATACGTGTACGTACCTACCTACGGTCACATGTGAGTATGTGAGGATGAGCATTTCTATGTGCATGTACAGACTATATATACATAGACGCTTGAAGTTTTACATCCATACAGGCAGGTACAAACCCCAGTCTCTTTTCATTACGTCATTACAATTCTTATTACAACAATATTTTTTATTTCTTTATTCTTTTAATGCCTCTTGCGGTCTCATTCTTTTCATATTTCCTTTTGTATCACTTAATCTTTACGTATTTTCTTAATTCTCGTCATCCTTCTTGTATTGATTGCATTGTGTCTAATTCTGTCCAAATCTGATCTTCCTTTCTAGGGGTCATTTTTTTCAGTACAAATAATCTGATTGGATTTTTGTTTTGGTTTTGTTTTTTTTTTTTTTTTTTTTTTTATTATGTTCGGCCGTTATTATGGTATTTTTTTTCTCGGTTTTTAGATATTTTGTCAATCGTTATTAATATTGTCTCAATTCCACCTACACCGTTAATCTATTAATTTCATTCTCTTACGAATTCTCTCTATATTTTTTTTCTAACGTGGATATGCTTCAGTAGCGCTTTTTAAAATAAAATAGTTTCACCTTTTTTATCTTCTTGCCGTCAAACGACACACACATACACACACACACACACACATACACACACACACACACACACACACACACACACACACACACACACACACACACACACACACACACACACACACATGAAACATACGACAGTATGAATATGTATGCCTATTCACACAACCAAAGTTACATAGGTAGAGACAGTCATTGGCATACATAGCCACGGGCACTGATACATACATGCATGCAGGCAGGCAGGGAAATAAAGAGGACTGAGCTATGAGAGTGAAATGTTGTGTTAAATAATCTTCTTTCAGTTCAGGAACTGCAACTTACATTTTAAATTCCAAAGTCTGCAACAATATACAGTGTATATGTATATATACATATATATATACATATATATATATATATATATATAATTCATGTTTGCATATGTGCAAAAATGTATATGAATATGTTTGAGCATATATGTAAATGTGCATATGTATATAACTGTTTATGTGTATATATGTATGTATATAGTTGTTTCTGTGTTTGTGGGTATATATGATAATATATGTATGTACGAGTACGTATGTATGTGTGTGAGTATATGTATGTTTGTATATTTGCGTATATTTTATGCAAATATGAATACATACGTGTATATTCAATATCAATTTTGTACATCTGTGGTGATGTGAAGGTGAGACTACATAACTTTAATCAAAACTAAAATTACGTCAAAACTATAATTACATCTATACTAGAAATACCACCAAAATAGCGTCCTTCAAGCCATCACTGCATAATTCCAAATCAACATCTTGATTAATCCTAATCGACCAAGTTAACAATCGAGCAATTAACATAAATTTCAGGTGACCATCAGCGACACTTTAGCATTTCTAACGGGAAAAATATTGATAAATTATTTTCCTCATTATTTAGATGCTCACTGGCCGATGAGGTTAGAGCGTCTGTGTTTGCGGCGGAGGTCAAGATAACGGCGGTTCGAAGCTGACACCTGCGAGTTGGACCAAGGGTATGGTTCACTAAATTCCACACTACAGAGGCCTCTGTAAGGGGTACCGTTCTAGCCTACTGATCATGGAGAATTCGCGTCTTTAATCACAATAATCATCGATCATCTAGTTACGATCAGTTACCTAAATGAATCGTGTAATTCAAAAACGAAATATTTTTTGACAGACATACGTGTATCTTCAAGCTCTCCATATAAAAACGGAACATCTGTTTCAAAATGTTTATGTCTATATCCTTTTTATAACATATAACGTACTCATAATGTATTCTATCACTACAAAAGAAGGGATAGGTCAAATGTTTTTCTTTTTTTTTAGTATCCGAAAATTATTCCATTTTGGATGAATTTTGAAGAGGATTTTGCTAATGGGTCGGGTAAGGGTAAAAGATAGCGCATTTTACCAGGGCTACAACTTTTGACGATCATGTAATTTGTAATACAAATATGAGGTCATTGGGCTATGTAGAAGGCAATTGGGCTTTCCCAGCCTCTTGGTGGGCTACATATGGATTTATTTTATTTTGTTTTTATTTTATTTTTTTTCACTATCTTATTTTATTTTATTTTTATTTTTCTATTTCATTTTACTTTATTATATATATATATATATATATATATATATATATATATATGTATATATATATATATATATATATATAATTTATGTCTTTATAGCATTTTTCGTTTTGCTTTTTTGTTTCGTTTTTGTTTATCTTATTTGTCATTTTACTTAATTTTATTACATTCTATCATTTCTTTTTTAACTTATTTTGATTTGCTGGAGCTTAGGGCTTTGATACAGTGCTAAGCTTTGGGATCTCGAACATTCTATCTCTGGATTCTAGACTCCAGACTGTGTTGCCCACGACTGCTCGGTTACCGGCTCCATTTTGTTTTGTGTGTTTATCTATCTATTTATATATTTTTATTTATTTGTTTATTTATTAATTTATTTATTTATTTGTTTACTTACTTATTTGTTTATTTATCTATTTATCTTTATTTATATTTTTTATCTTTATTTATTTATCTATTTATTTTATTTATTTATTTATTTAATTATTAGTGTATTTATTCATTAATGTAATTTATTTATTTATTTATTTATTATTTTATTACTTTATTTTCTAGCATTATTTTTTGTTATTATATATTTATTTTTTACTATCTCAGGGAATTTTGTGTAAATTTTTACTCCATACATCTCTCCTTATTCCATAAAATTTAATATCCCTGTGAACACCACGGAATGGTACCTTTCCTTTGTTTCACAGAAATTTTTCTCTTTCACTGTTATTATGCATCATTCGATCTTGTTTGTAGGCCGCAAAATCTCTGAATATTTGTTTTTACTTTCACGTACTTTAAACCCATCAATACCACCCTCATATTAAACTCTAGGACCCGAGTGTCTGGCTTTTGGTCTCCGGACTGAGTCCAGCATTTTTTTTTTTTTTTTTTTTTTTTTTTTTTTTTAATGAAGGCTGGCAACTGATTCCTTTTCCAGCCAGTCGACGACTTAGGAGACATGATAAATTGGAGATTAAGACTTAGACTATGAGCGTTGCTCTCTTCCCGAATATTAGAATTGGGTAAATACAATTAGGTAAATACGTTTGAGTAAATACAATAGGGTAAATACAGCTGGGTAAATACAGTTGTGTAAATACAACTGGGTAAAAACAATAGGGTAAATACAAATGGTCATATACAATTGGGTAAACACGATTAGGTAAATACGATTGGGTAAATACAATTTGGTAAATACAACCTCTACTGATTTCGAGGTAAGCACGCGTTTACACACACACACACGCACGCACACACACACACACACACACACACACACACACACACACACACACATATATATATATATATATATATATATATATATATATATATATATATATATATATGAGAGAGAGAGAGAGAGAGAGAACGCTTACGCCTTTCACGATCCGTACTTAACTCTCAGAACGATTAAAAGTGGCGTGGATGCCCTTCTGTTTCTGAACGCCTCAAATAACAAGCATAATGATCGAGTGGTCATTACATGTAACAATTAACGTTAAAAGAACGTCTTCATAAATAATGTGTTAACAACAATGTAACTTCATGCTTCATTGCAATCTAACAAAATGTATAATGGATAGAAATAAAATTATAAAAAATGAAAAATCTATACAAATATAAAGAGCTGTTTTAAGAATAATTGTCTATTGATAGGAGCGAAGTAAAATTAAATGCATTTTTTTTTTATAAAGGGATCATAAGTAATAGAGGAAATAAGACATGATAAGTAAGCACAAATCCATATGTGTGTGTGTGTGCGTGTGATTCACCTTGATCTTTGGATCATGTGTTGGACTCGTGATCGACAGCTATCTCCCTCCCGAAAGAGAGCTCAGACCTCTTATGACCGATCTATGGGTAATGCTGTGACCTTACACGCACATACACACCCAAGTCCCCGCCCGCGAGAGTTTCCTCCTCCCTCCCTCCCTCCTCCCTCCCTCCTCCTCCCTCCCTCCTCCTCCTCCTCCTCCTCCCTCCTCTTCCTCCCTTCCCTCCCTCCTCCTTCCCTCCTCCTCCTCCCTCCTCCTCCTCCCTCCTCCTCCCTCCTCCTCCCTCCTCCTCCCTCCTCCTCACTCCTCCTCCCTCTTCCTCTTTCTCTCACTGCGTCCTTCCATTTTGGTCTTGGGCTTCTTCACGGACTGACGCTTCCGACTTAATTTTCTTTGACCGCTTCCTTTCCGGGTGGTCCTTTCCCTTTCCGGTCTCGCTGCCGCCAGATGAATCTATCTACCCCATTGCCAACCCCTCAGCTGCAAAGAGGTCATGACTTATCTCGTCCAGCCCCTTCCGTGCCTGGTGGCACTTTTCCTTTTATCATGGGTGCCGTCAGGCGATTTTATTCGTCGCCCGTGGCACCCCGTCGGCGATGAAGAAGTTAACCAAACAACTTAACCGTTTTGCTCTACTTGTTCTTGACACGTGAGTTACCAAGGCGTGTTTAGTTAACTCTCAATTTAACTCTTCTTTGTATGCACTCCAAACACGAGGGCTGTCAATTAGAATTCGGCCGCCTGTTCTTTAAGAAATTTTGGATTTCTTGGGACCCTGAGACTCGTATTCCACGTTTCGTACAAAATTCGTGTTTAAGAGCGTTTATCATCATCATCATCAACTGGGGCATACCCCAGGGAGTGCTTTGGTTCATACACACGCCGGCGTCAGCCCCCATGGCCTCTCGGAGCAAGCTCTCGTGTAGACGCCCTTCCCATTCCAAGACAATTTCGACCAATTTTCCTTAGGCATGAGTTCTGTGGGGATTCCATTCATCTTCTTCATTGGTTTTGTCTCTTTTGGAGACAACCTTGTGAATATAAACAAAGGTTGTAGATTGAATAATTATTGGAGTATGTAATTATAATCACTAATGCAAGAGAAAGAAATTATGAAGATTTTTTTTTTTTTCTAATTTGGATTTTTGATTCACAAACAACAGGAACTGCATTCAGGGCTTTCCTTCACCTGAATAGAATCGCCTATCGGCAAAAAAACAAACTTTCATAAATCAACCTGTGGTAAAGCAAAGAAATAACTAAGTCCTTGTTAACGTTTCTAACTACCGTAGATTTCCCCTTGTCAAAAAAAAAAAAAAAAAAAAAAAAATTGTTCAAGAATACTCTTTGAGTCAACTGAGGCAATGAAAAATAGACGAGAAAAGTTAGATCATTTTATGGATTACGATAATAGGAGATAATGGACATGGGACCGCCTAGTGTAGGCCTTATGGTCTCTTGCAGTCTCCTTCAGTCTTATGCTCATCAGATTTCTCATCTTCGCCTGATTAGAGATTCCTGGCACCTAGAGGCGCTCAACTATGCACGGAAGTCGTTACCTTTGCCTTATATGCTAGGATATCCAGGTCACGTGACAGTCACTTACATATCTTTCAGGATCGAGCCGAAGCCTTGGGCCTTGAAAGACGGGTACTGGATGTGTGTGTGTGTGTGTGTGTGTGTGTGTGTGTGTGTGTGTGTGTGTGTGTGTGTGTGTGTGTGTGTGTGTGTGTGTGTGTGTGTGTGTGTGTGTGTGTGTATCTGAGTTTGTGTGCGTGTGTGTGTGTGTGTGTGTGTGTGTGTGTGTGTGTGTGTGTGTGTGTGTGTGTGTGTGTGTGTGTGTGTGTGTGTGTGTGTGTGTGTGTGTGTGTTTGTGTGTGTATCTGAGTTTGCGTGCGTGTGTGCGTGCGTGTGTGTGTGTGTGTGTGTGTGTGTGTGTGTGTGTGTGTGTGTGTGTGTGTGTGTGTATGTTTGTGTGATTCACCTTGGTCTTTGGTCTTTGGAACACGTGTTGGACTCGTTACCGACAGCTATTTCCCTCCCGGAAGAGAGCTCAGAGCTCGTATGACCGATCTATGGGTAATGCCGTGACCTTACACGCACATACACACCCAACTCCCCGCCCACGAGAGTTGCAGTAACGACTCGAAGCGCAGTGATACTGAAATTATTTCAGCCCTGGGCAGGATTCGAACCCAGACCGCCGTAGTGAAAGTCAGGGGCTCTACCAACCGCGCTACCGAGTCGTGTGTGTGTGTGTGTGTGTGTGTGTGTGTGTGTGTGTGTGTGTGTGTGTGTGTGTGTGTGTGTGTGTGTGTGTGTGTGTGTGTGTGTGTGTGTGTGTGTGTGTGTGTGTGTGTGTGTGTGTGTGTGTGTGTGTGTGTGTGTGTGTGTGTGTGTGTGTGTGTGTGTGTGTGTGTAATGTATGTATGCATATAGAAAACTATGAATGCTTCCGTCTGATCCTTTGGAATCGTGGTATAAAGGAACCGTAGAGTTTTCCTCCCCTGGCTTGTCTGGGCCGCAGTCTTCAGACGCATATTTTCTCCTCTTTCACTCCTCCTCCCCCTCCTCCTCCTCCTCCTCCTCCTCCTCCTCCTCCTCCTCCTCCTCCTCCTCCTCCTCCTCCTCCTCCTCCTCCTTCTTCTTCTTCTTTTCCTCCTTTTTCCCTCCTTATTCTCCATCTTCTTCTTCTCCTCCTTATTCTCCTCCTTCTTCTTCTCCTTCTTCTCCTCCTTCTTCTTCTCCTCCTTCTTCTTCTTTTCCTTCTTCTTTACTGCAACAGTGCAGTCGCTCCTGCAACTTCCGCTGCGTTGCAAAGCAACAATTTTCCAAGCAAATACTTACGCTCAATTTCAACAGTCTCTCTCTCTCTCTATCTCTCCCTCTCGCACACACGCACTCACACACACACACACACACACACACACACACACACACACACACACACACACACACACACACACACACACACACACACACACACATACACACAACCCTTCCTTTGTATAAGCGTGTGTTTACATTTATGTTCATGTGCAGTTGTTTTCACATAAAAGTACCAAACTGGCCATTGTCTACTGCGAAAATGTAAACAAGCTTTGACATCAATCATTTCCGAAAACTGCCATTTGCCATTGGCGTTTCGAACACGTCAGGGGAATTCCGATACCCTGAAGAGCAGCTAGGCGTATCCAGGTGTAAGTTCACGATGATTAGAAATCTTCGCAACTGAGCAGAAGAAATAAGTCGCATGCGATCAACCACTGAAAAGAAAAAGAAAATTTATTTCATTCTCGATCTGACTCGGCGATTTCATTCAGCCGAATGGGATCTCATACTCTCACGGAGGTATTCTTGAAAAAAGAAAATAAATCCTTATATAAATCTTCTATAAATCCTTGGAAGGGGAACACTTGAATAAGGAAAAAATAAGAATGCCACCGTAAGAATCTTATGATGTTATTCTTAAAAAAAAAAAAATAATAATAATAATAATAATCCTGTATATCAATAATTTCCATTCCAATGATTTATATAAGATTTATATAAGGAAAGATTTCTTTTAGAATAAAACCATCAGTTCTTGAAGGGATCCATTCCGATGATGTCGTCGGGCGATTTTATTCAGCTGAGGGCAGTCGAGCCCGGACGGACGATGAACGGCTTTCCGCCGTTCTGTTTCTGGGAGTAGTTCTGTCCTCTTGTTGTTCTGCTGCTGTTGATGACACTGCTCTGTTCTGCTGGAGTGACTTAGCGCTGTTCCGCAGGTAGTGGCATTGCACTGTTCTGCAGGTAGTTTCATTGCACTGTTCTGTAGGTAATGGCACTGCACTGTTCTGCACGTAGTGGCATTGCAATGTTCTGCAGGTAGTGTCGTTACACTGTTCTGCAGGTAGTGACATTGCACTGTTCCGCAGGTAGTGACACTGCACTGTTCTGCAGGTAATGGCATTGCACTGTTCCGCAGGTAGTGGCATTGCACTGTTCTGCAGGTAGTGTCATTGCACTTTTCTGCAGGTAGTGTCATTGCACTGTTCTGCAGGTAGTGTCATTCCACTGTTCTGCAGGTAGTGTCATTGCACTGTTCTGCAGGTAGTGTCATTGCACTGTTCTGCAGGTAGTGGCATTGCACTGTTCTGCAGGTAGTGTCATTGCACTGTTCTGCAGGTAGTGTCATTGCACTGTTCTGCAGGTAGTATCATTGCACTGTTCTGCAGGTAGTGTCATTGCACTGTTCTGCAGTAATGGGCATTGCACTGTTCTGCAGGTAGTGTCATTGCACTGTTCTGCAGGTAGTGGCGTTGCACTGTTCTGCAGGTAGTGTCATTGCACTGTTCTGCAGGTAGTAGCATTGCACTGTTCTGCAGGTAGTGTCATTGCACTGTTCTGCAGGTAGTGTCATTGCACTGTTCTGCAGGTAGTGGCATTGCACTGTTCTGTGGATAGTGTCATTGCACTGTTCTGCAGGTAGTGGCATTGTACTGTTCTGCAGGTAGTGTCATTGCACTGTTCTGCAGGTAGTATCATTGCACTGTTCTGCAGGTAGTGTCATTCCACTGTTCTGCAGGTAATGGCATTGGACTGTTCTGCAGGTAGTCATTGCACTGTTCTGCAGGTAGTGGCGTTGCACTGTTCTGCAGATAGTGACATCGCGGTGCTCTGTGTCTGGTAACAGTATTGATAGCGCTGTTCTGCTCGAGTAGCATTGCAATGTTCTCCTGGGGTCGCATTACACTGTTTTTGCTAGTAGCGGAATCACTCCTCTGATGATAAAGTCGCTCTGTTCCGATTCTATTTACGATTTTTGACGGTTTTACTTTTGGTTTTTGGTATCGGAAGAGTTGTACTCTAAGAACGGCTTCGCGCCGTTTCGTACCGGATCGTACTATCGACCTGTTTCTTCGCTTCCGGTAGAGCGTCGTCACTCCTTTGCTCGAAGTGCTGCGTCTTCCTTTATTCTTCGTAATCTCCGCAATGAGATCGAAAGCACTTTGGCCAGTAAAGCTTTGGATGGGATAATGTGGCACCTTCGTTTATTCTTTATCATTATTGTTCGTTATTTCTTCTTATCTATTTTTTGCTGTTATTATTTGCTAAGTATTATTGTTTAATATTACTTGATATTGTTTATTTTTATTATCTAATATCTATTATCATTCATTATTATTCATTATTCTTAAATATCGTCTATTATTGATTATCTATTAATTATAACGAATCGGCTCTTTCGGTCGTGAGGGGGAAGAAGACATGAGCGGAGGTGAAGGCAAGTAGATCAGTCGGAAACTTCCCAGTTTCTCTTTCATATTAAATCATTTTTAATCCTCATTTCTCAGTCCCCCCACCCATTTCCCGAGCCACGCCCCGTCCCCCCCCCCATCACAGCCTCAAGTCGGATCCCAGCGAGTGAATGAGAGAGAGAGAGAGAGAGAGAGAGAGAGAGAGAGAGAGAGTAGCCACAATCGCGCTTGAAGTCAGCCCATGGGTCGCTCACAGCGAAGAGTGCTCCTGATCTTGTTTGTTCGAACTCCGCGTCTCGCTTCACGAGATCAGTCTTCATCTCGACTACGCCGCGAGCATATTCAAAGCAAAACCAAAGCAAGAGAGAAGAAGAAGAAGATGGATAGAAAAAAGGAATAGGAAAGAGAGTAGTACAAAAGAGCTGGGGCCACGTTTTCGGTTAGTTCGGACCCTAGTCACGATGGCAAGGAGCCTATTTGCACCGTCCCTGGTGCAAACATCACGAGCTGACCGAAGACACAACCACAACTAGAAATACGGAGAGAGAGAGAGTCAGAGAGAGTCAGAGAGAGAGAGTCAGAGAGAGAGAGTCAGAGAGAGTCAGAGAGAGTCAGAGAGAGTCAGAGAGAGTCAGAGAGAGTCAGAGAGAGTCAGAGAGAGTCAGAGAGAGTCAGAGAGAGTCAGAGAGAGTCAGAGAGTCAGAGAGTCAGAGAGAGTCAGAGAGACAGAGAGATTCAGAGAGAGTCAGAGAGTCACAGAGAGAGAGTCACAGAGAGTCACAGAGAGAGAGTCACAGAGAGAGAGTCACAGAGAGAGAGTCACAGAGAGAGAGTCACAGAGAGAGAGTCACAGAGAGAGAGAGTCACAGAGAGAGAGTCACAGAGAGAGAGTCACAGAGAGAGAGTCACAGAGAGAGAGTCACAGAGAGAGAGTCACAGAGAGAGAGTCACAGAGAGAGTCAGAGAATCAGAGAGAGAGAGACAGAGTCAAAGTGAGAGAGAGAGTCAGAGAGAGAAAGTCAGTCAGAGAGAGAGAGTCAGAGAGAGAGTCAGAGAGAGTCACAGAGATAGAGTCACAGAGATAGAGTCACAGAGATAGAGTCACAGAGATAGAGTCACAGAGATAGAGTCACAGAGATAGAGTCACAGAGATAGAGTCACAGAGATAGAGTCACAGAGATAGAGTCACAGAGAGAGTCAGAGAGAGTTAAAGTCAGAGAGAGTCAGAGAGAGTCAGAGAGAGTCAGAGAGAGAGTCAGAGAGAGTCAGAGAGAGTCAGAGAGAGAGAGTCAGAGAGAGTCAGAGAGAGTCAGAGAGATAGAGTCAGAGAGATAGAGTCAGAGAGATAGAGTCAGAGAGAGTCAGAGAGAGTCAGTCAGAGAGAGTCAGAGAGAGTCAGAAAGAGTCAGAGAGTCAGAGAGAGTCAGAGAGAGAGTCAGAGAGAGAGTCAGAGAGATAGAGTCAGAGAGATAGAGTCAGAGAGATAGAGTCAGAGAGATAGAGTCAGAGAGATAGAGTCAGAGAGATAGAGTCAGAGAGATAGAGTCAGAGAGATAGAGTCAGAGAGATAGAGTCAGAGAGATAGAGTCAGAGAGATAGAGTCAGAGAGATAGAGTCAGAGAGATAGAGTCAGAGTGAGAGTCAGAGAGAGTCAGAGTGAGTCAGAGAGAGTCAGAGAGAGTCAGAGAGAGTCAGAGAGAGTCAGAGAGAGTCAGTACAGAGGAGAATGACCAAAATGATACATGGGCTCAGAAATGTACCTTACGAAGAGAGGCTTAGGCACCTTAACTTACACTCTCTGGAAAGACGCAGAGTGCGGGGTTATCTAACAGAGGTGTTTAAATGGATCAAAGGCTTTAACAAGGGTGACGCAAACAAGGTCATCATATTAAGAAAACAGGGCAAGACTTGCAGTAATGGATCTAAACTGGATAAATTTAGATTTAAGAAGGAAATAGGCAAGAATTTGTTTACTAATATGGTGGTCAACGAATGAAATAGACTCAGTAACGATGTAGTGAGCGCTGAAACTATCAGTTGTTTTAAGAAATGGTTAGACAAACTTATGGATGGGAATGACAGGTGGTAATGGACATGGAACTACCTAGTGTAGCCTTATGGTCTCTTGCAGTCTCCTTCATTCTTATGTTCTTATGTTATGAGAGAGGTAGATAGGTAGGTAGGTAGATAAGTAGATAGGTAGATAGGTAGGTAAGTTGATAGATAAATAGGTAGGTATATAGGCAAATATATACGTAGATAGGTATGTATGTAAGTATATATAGGTAGATATGTAAGTATATAGGTAGATAGGTAGGTAGATAGGTGAATAGATAGATGGATAGGTAGATAAGTAGATAGGCAGATATGGGTTTTACCTGATTGACTGACGGCTGGGTCGTATCCAGGAATTCCTTTTTTGTCCGGCAGCTGGTTCCAGATGGTGCAATGGTGTCTCCTGGAACTTTACCTCCTAACCACACCCTCCCCCTTCTTTACAAAGGATTACAAAGGCGGAGCATGCCGACAAGAGACCTTTTGGTCCATATAATAATGTAAATAATAAATAAAATATATAAATAAATGCATAGAGAGAGAGTCAGAGTGGGTGTATTCAAATATATATGTATATTTGTATATATATATGTGTACGCGCAGACAGTACATGTATGTGTTTGTATGTATATGTGCATGTGTTCTAATATGCAATTGCATGTGTGTAGGTTTATACATGTGTGTGTTTGTATATGAATATGCACACACACACACACACACACACACACACACACACACACACACACACACACACACACACACACACACACACACACACACACACACACACACACACACACACACATATATATATATATATATATATATCTATATATATATATAATATATATATATATATGCATACATGTATATATATTCATATATATATGTATATATATGTATATATATATATATGTACATATACATGTGTGTATATAATCATATATATATATATAATATATATATACATATATATTTATATTTATGTATGTACGTATGTATGTGTATATAATGTCAACATACATTGATCGTTCCTGTCCCTTCGCTTTGGAAACCACTCATGGTGATTACAAATAAACAAAGGGACATTCTATGCTATGGGCGTTCCCCCATATCGATGCGTGTGATCAAATGCCCCACGTACAAATTATATGTTTGTCTTTCTTTCTGTTGTGTGTGAGGCTATGATCTATGGCTTTGCTGAATAAAAACTCACATATCGATATTCTTTTTGGGAATACAGGAATAATATTGCTCTTCCACTCCCAAGTGAAGCCAAGAATCAATGAATAGTGTTCCTTTGATGTTCTTTATTTGCCTCTTTTTATGAAGATATTGTTTTTATATGAATATTTTT
>NC_134779.1:22712930-22725430 GCF_046742065.1 Oratosquilla oratoria | reverse complement strand
GTGCTAAAATGCCACTAAACGCCTTCACTTGAATCGAGGACACTAACAAAGCTGAAGTATCTATCTTTGCCTGATCTTTCTCTTGATGGATATGTCGGGAACTGACGCTTTCATACAGGATCGAGTACTTTATATCCATGGCAATTCAGGATCTACATCCTCTTTAACGCCAGTGCAAAATGCCACTGAACGCTTTCACCTGAATGATCTTTCTCTTGATGGATATGTCAGGAACTGACGTTCTCATACAGGATCCAGTAGTTTATATCCGTGGCAATTCAGGATCCACATCCTCTTTAACGCCAGTGCTAAATGCCACTAAGCGCTTTAACCTGAATGGTTTTTATCTTGATGGATATGTCGGGAACTGACGTTCTCATACGGAATCCAGTAGTTTATATCCGTGGCAATTCAGGATCCACATCCTCTTTAACGCCAGTGCTAAATGCCACTAAGCGCTTTCACCTGAATGTTTTTTTCTCTTGATGGATATGTCGGGAACTGACGTTTTCATGCAGGATCTAGTACTTTATATCCGCGGTAATTCAGGATCCACATCCTCTTTAACGCCAGTGCTTAATGCCACTAAACGCTTTCGCCCGAATGGTCTTTCTTTTGATGGATATGTCGGAAACTGACGTTTTCATACAGGATCCAGTACTTTATATCTGTGGCAATTCAGGATCCACATCCTCTTTAACACCAGTGCTTAATGCCACTAAACGCTTTCGCCCGAATGGTCTTTCTTTTGATGGATATGTCGGAAACTGACGTTTTCATACAGGATCCAGTACTTTATATCTGTGGCAATTCAGGATCCACATCCTCTTTAACACCAGTGCTAAATGTTACTAAACGCTTTCACCTGAATGGAGGACACTAACAAAGCTGAAATATATATATCGCCCTGAACCATTTTGGGCAAGTAGTACAATCACGCAGGCAAACGAGGAATTTTTATTTGTTTGTTTGTCGGTCCATTAATTTAATAATTTTATTTATTTACTTATCTATTCATTTTTATTTGTTTGTCGGTCCATTAATTTATTCCTTTTATTTTTTTTTCTTATCTATTCATTTTTATTTGTTTGTCGGTCCGTTGATTTATTCATTTTATTTGTTTATTTGTCTATTAATTTTTATTTGTTTGTCGGTCCATTAATTTATTCCTTTTATTTGTTTTCTTATCTATTCATTTTTATTTGTTTGTCGGTCCATTAATTTATTCATTTTATTTGTTTACTTGTCTATTCATTTTTATTTGTTTGTCGGTGCATTAATTTATTTGTTTTATCTATTTATTTACATTTTTGTTCTTTATTTGACCTTTTGTTTATTCATCAATTACTATATTCGCTTTTTCGTTTGTATATCTATTCTTTTTTTCTATGATTTATTCTTTTTTTCATTAATTTATTTATAGAATTATTTACTTCTTTATTCATTTATCATTGTTCATTGATTCATTTGCTTAGTTATCTGTTTTATTCATTTATCTATATATAAATTTATTCGTTTTATCATATACTGTATTCATTTATTCATTTATCCATTTATTTGTTTATTAATTCTATTTATTTCTTCATTTATTAATTTATGTATTTATTCATAAATTTATCTTAATTCATATATGTTCATTTATTTATTCATTTGTTCATTTATCTATTTATTTACTTATTTATTTTGGAAGAGGCAGATAGAGACAAATGATTCAATTTACCTAAAAGGAAAACTCCTCGACGGAGTATGTCAATTCATTCTGTTTCATGTGGAATTAGATGTTGAAGCAAGTGTCGCGTCAAATATCAAAAGACCAAAAGATTTCCAGGCGAGGAAGAGAGAAAAAGTATATATATGATATTACCATAACGTGGAAAAGATACAGCTTGGATTTGCGCCTGTGTGTGTGTGTGTGTGTGTGTGTGTGTGTGTGTGTGTGTGTGTGTGTGTGTGCGTGTGTGTGTGTGTGTGTGTGTGTGCGCGTGTGTGTGTGTGTGTGTGTATGTGCGTGTGCGCGTGTGTGTGTGTGTGCGTGTGTGTATGTGTGTGTGTGTGTGTGTGTGTGTGTGTGTGTGTGTGTGTGTGTGTGTGTGTGTGTGTGTGTGTGTGTGTGTGTGTGCTTTGCGTCTGTGTGTGTTTGCGTCTATGCGTGTTTGCGTCTGTGTGTGCGTGTATGTTTGCATGCATGTTTGCCTGTATGTTTGCGTGTGCGTTTGCGTGTATGTTTGCGTGTGTTTACACTTGTTTATTATCCATCTATTCATTCCTTCATTAGTTAAATTAGTTCTATAATCTTATATATCTAAATATTCACTTGTTTATTTAGTCTCCTATTTGTTCATTACTCATGCACTCTATTTGCCTTGACTTAGATCCTATACCAAAACACCCAAACAATACCAGTTGATGAAAAAAAAACATAAATATCATGATTACTCTATTTTCATTTTTGAGAAACTTTCCACACACACGATCTTTTATCTATTTTTTTTTTTCTGGGGTTTCGCCTGATTTAACGACAGGAAATGCCGAAGTCTGACAAGCGTGGGGAAAAGAAGAGCAAATGTGCCTTCTCATAATTAAAGTGACAAAATGACCCTAAGCTCCCTCCGACGCTGTCCATCGAGTCGAAATGTAAACAAACTGGTTTTCGTAAAATCTCACCAGAACCTTCCAGAGATTTCCATTTATCCTGGATATCTGGAAATAGGGAAGAATTTGTTTACCAATAGAGGTGTTAACAAATGGAATAGACTTAGTAACCATGTAGTGAGCGCTGAAACTATCAGTTGTTTTAAGAAAAGATTACATAACTTTATGGATAGGGATGACGGGCGATAACGAACATGGAACTGCCTAGTGTAGGCCTTATGGTCTCTTGTAGTCTTCTCCACTCTTATGTTCTTATGCTCTTACGTTTTTATTTTCTTATTTTCTTATATAAGAATTTGGGACATTGCAAGAGACCATAAGGCCTGCATTAGACAGTTCATTGTCCGTTACCACCTATCAACCTTATCCATTAAGATATCTAATCTCCCATTTGTAGTTACACCTCTGCTCTTAACTAGTCAGAATAGGAAGATTTTGACGGATGTCTATAACCGCACCTTTGCCCTTAGTGCAAGGATAGCCAAGACAAAATGAAGGGGTTGAGTTCCTGATGAAAGTGCAGAGCCTAATCAGAGAATATGTGATTGTGAAGGTTCGAATCCTACGCTAGGAGGCGCTTAGTAGCTCTGTCCGAGACATTCATCATTGCCCTATTATGTTCTTGGGCCGTTGGGGTAGCTAAGAGTCTCTGTTGGGAATCGAAGTGGCAGTGCGAGACTCAGTTCAAAGGAATACGTCAGGAGCTTCAGCTTACAGATTGGGAGGCAAAATTAAACGAAAGACCTGTAGATCAGATGTGGGAAATATTTTAAAATACGCTCACTAAGATGATTCATACTTACATTCCTTTTAAGGACAGACGTCCCCCAAATCAGGCTCGCCCAAAGTGGCTCGACAAAGAAACTGAAAAAAGTATTGCTAAAAAGAGACAGGCTTATGAGAAATATAAGTGCTTGGGTGCATCCAATGACTATGAAAGTTATGTATCAATACAGAGAGATTTAAAAAAGACAATAAAAAAAACCGACAATACGAAATGAACATCGCTGATAAATCCAAAGAGAATCCCAAAGAATTCTATAGTTACATTAGAGATAAAAAGGTTGTTAGGAATCATATTGGTTCACTATTATCTCCTGACGGTCAACTTGAATATTCAAATGAAGGAATGTGTAATATTTTAAACAATTATTTTAGCTCGGTATTCGTAAACGAAACACCTCAAAGTGAACTCCAAACTGAAACCTGTGAAAAGTCTAGGGTAAACTTACTACGGTAAATATAACAAAAGAAAAAATTAAAAGGTGTATAGATAAACTCAAAGTTAATAAAACACAAGGGCCTGACGGTTGGCATCCAAGAATCTTAAAGGAAATGAAAAATGAGATTGTTGTTCCATTAGAAATTATTTTCAAGAAATCCATTATATCCGGAGATGTCCCAAGAGAATGGAAGCTAGCTAACGTTACTCCCATATTCAAAAAAAGCTGACAAAAAGAAACCAGATAACTATAGGCCTATAAGTTTGACTTTAATCGTAGGAAAAATAATGGAAACTATCATCAGAGATGCTATCGAACATCATTTAGAAAGTAACCGTTTGATAAATGATAGCCAGCATGGTTTCAGACGAAAACGTTCTTGCGTGACTAACTTAGTCGAATTCTACAACACAGTTACCTCGAATTATGACAAAAGAAACAATATAGATCTAATATATCTAGACTTTGCAAAAGCTTTTGATACCGTCCCCCACGAAAGACTACTTACTAAATTAGCTTTACACGGAATAAGTGGTAGCCTATCAAGTTGGAATAGTAATTGGTTGAATGGTCGAAAACAGAGTTGTTTTAAATGGAAAAACTTCTAGATGGAAATTTTTTACAAGTGGAGTTCCTCAGGGTTCCGTTCTTGGGCCACTTCTATTCATAGTATATATAAATGATATAGACCATGGACTAAAATCTACTGTTTCCAAATTTGCTGATGATACAAAACTGTGCGGAATGGCAAATGATCACTTAAACCAATTAGATATTCAAGAAGCTTTAGATAAATTACAGCAATGGTCTGAAAAGTGGCTAATGAAATTTAACACAAGTAAATGCAAGGTAATGCACATAGGTAAAAATAACAGTAAGTACGATTACAAGTTATTTGGAAATTCGTTAACAAAAGTGGATAGTGAAAAAGATCTCAGCGTAATTATCAGTAACGATCTCAAATCATCCAAGCAGTGTATTTCAGCCTCTGAGAGGGCAAATAAGATTCTAGGACTGATTGCGCGATCTTTTGATTTCAAAAGTCCATCACTCATTAACAAGCTACATAAATCGTTAGTTCGTCCACATTTGGAATGTGCTGTTTCCGTATGGTCACCGAATCTCATTAAAGACATTGACAGACTAGAAAAAGTACAACGGCGAGCCACAAAACTGATTCCAAATATCAAAAATAAATCATACGAAAATCGACTAAAACATATGAATCTGTTTTTCCTAAAAAAGTGTAGACTCAGAGGTGACTTGATACAGGTCTTTAAAATTCTAAAGGGAATTGACAACATCAAAAGTGACAAAATTTTCACATTGAATGAGAATCAGACAAGAAACAATGGTCTTAAACTGTCCGGAAATAGATTCAATTTGGAAGTAGATAGAAACAACTTTGCCAACCGTGTAGTTAATGAATGGAATAAACTTCCTGCACAGGTAGTGCAATGTAGTTCAGTTCGAAGCTTTAAGAATCATTTAGGTAAACACCTAAGCAAGATGCTGTAATGATTATAATTTATCTTATTTGTTTTTGTTTTGTTATCATTTGTCTGTTTGATTTTCATTCATTATTAGTTATATGTCAATTTATTATTATTTACTATTTACCTGTTTGTTTATTATTTAACTATACCTATGCATTTATTTATTTTATTTGTTTACATTATTATAGTTTTTATTTATTATTTTATTATCATTATGATTTTTTTTTCGCATCCGACCTTGATATTTACCAAAAGGTCTCCTGTCGGCATGCTCCGCCTTTGTAAGCCTTTGTAATCGAACCCATAACTAAGCAATTGCGAGACCAGCACGCTTCCGATTACGCTATCTGAGTACAGATGTGATTAGGGAACCCGAGCTAAAAAAAGCATACTCTCCTAAGAAATTACAGGGTGAAGAATAAATCTTTTCATAACTTGGAAACCTAAGGTCTACTGCTGCTGTGTGGAAGACCTTGCGTATAATTCTTATTGGTTACCAGTTGATGGCATTTGAAAATAAAATCTAAGATGAAGAAATTGCAGTAACACGTACAAAACAAAAATCTCAACAAAGGATTACAAAGGATTACAAAGGCGGAGCATGCCGACAGGAGACCTTTTGGTCCATATCTAGTTCGGATGCGGAAAAAAAATCAATAATAAAATAATGAATAAAAACTATAATAATGTAAATAAGAAATAAAATACATAAATGCATAGGTATAGTTAAATAATAAACAAACAGGTAAATAGTAAATAATAATAAATTGACATATAACTAATAATAAATGAAAATCAGACAGACAAATGATAACAAAACAAAAACAAATAATATAAAATAAATCATAATCATTACATTACTTTGAAAGCTAATGTGTACTGTTGTTATGAGAAAGACCTTGCGTATAATTCTCATTGAAGAAAATTCGAAAGAAAAGGTGAAGAAAATACAGTAACACGTACAAAAAATAATCGCACTATGATATTTTGTATAAAAAATTGTGACAATGTATTGTTTTCAGAATTATCCTGTTACTACAATATGTTAGAGACGATACCCATGGTCACTGATAATTGTTCGTTGAATTTGTGAACTTGAGATTCAAAATGGTAAACACATTATAGACCGTGAAATATCACTTTTGAACACCGTCGTCTCAGTCACAAGAATAAAAAAGATACAAAAAAAAGTAGATGAATAAGTGGAGACAAGTTCAAGGTTGGATGAGAACAGGTCACAAAAATAAAGAACGAAAACAAAAAATGGCAGTTGGGGGGAGGATCATAAGGCTGATTTTACCTGGAAAATAAGACCAATTGACAAGTCAGGGGAGAGAGGCAGAGATTATTAAAAAGAAAAATGAAAATTATTATGATGAAACTGAAAGGGGACTTTACCAACATGTATGTCATAATATCTGCTAGATGATAAATCCTTTTTCTTTTGTTATCATTTATAGATAACACATTATCTTAAAACAAAAGTGTCAGATCTAATGTCTTGTCAAGGCTAAGGCAAGATGAGATATTCAAATGAAAAATGAAAAATTACAGATTGTGGTGAAGAGACATGGGAGAAAAATAAAAGCGTTTTGACAGCAGTGAAGGTTAAACAAAAGAGAATAACATAGAACTGGAAGAGGGAAAGGTGGAAGTAATATAAAGCAACTAAAAGGAATAATAGAAAATGTTGATATAGCATGTGTTCCCACAAAGACAAGAGCATAAAGTAAGTAAAAGCAGCAACGACCACATCAGCATAAAGTGAGGTCGAATAACAAGAGATATTGATAGCCATGACGCCACAAACACCATGTGATCACAGAGCGCTTATTACTACGACATTTTACTTGTTACAGTTTTATCAAGTACTTGGTTAAGTTGTAGAAAGCACAACTTCGGACTAATAAAAGCTAGTACCTCGCATAGTCTTTCTGATAGACTTCACGACAACTCGCAATTTCATATGTATGGCCACTCACCTGGACAAAATCATTAAAAATTGAAAACTAATGGTAAATTCAATTGTAGCGAGGTCAACTGGGATGAACAATAAACAGAGAGGAAGTGATGTAAGAATAATGGATACCAAAGACCCGACAAAATTTAGAGGAGACGGCACATCAGTTAGACTAGATTTGCTGTATTCTAAAGACCCAGACATCATAATTTTCTGAAATAACCAGATACCTATTGGAAACAAAGGTTATGTTGCTTTTGAATTCTGTATAGCCCTTGGGCGTGCAGAGGAAGAGGAATCAGATACAACTTCAGAAATGTAAAACTCAAACAAACGAGGGAATTTCTTGAATCAGATTGGAAGGAATTCAGAGAAAATAGAGACTCGGAAGAAATGAAACGGTATTCTTTGTTGAACTGGGGCTGGAAATAATATATGCCACGACTAAGAGGGAGAAAATATTGAAGAAATGATTGGTTTAAAAGAAGAAACGTGACTGGAAATATCTAAGGCATGTACGTCTACATGAACATGTATACATACACACACACACACACACACACACACACACACACACACACACACCTACGAGCTCTGAGCTCTCTTCCAGGAGGGAAATAGCTGTCGATCACGAGTCCAACACGTGATCCAAAGACCAAGTGAATACACACACACATATATATATATGTATGTATGATAACATTAGTAACTAGAGCATTTGACCTTAAACAGCACTGCATAAAAAAGGGAAAGTCAAAGAAGTGGTACATGAGATTAAACGAGAGTGGTAGAACGGATGCATATCGTAAATTAATGATGTTCAGCATTCTCTTCTGAGAGGTGTTTAGTTTCCTGTCACAAAACACACACACACACACACACACACACACACACACACACACACACACACACACACACACACACACACACACACACACACACACACACACACACACAGGTGTGTGTGTGTGTATTGACATATGTATATATGTATCTCTACTAGCATAAATATATATATATATATATATGTGTGTGTGTGTGTGTGTGTGTGTGTGTGTGTGTGTGTGTGTGTGTGTGTGTGTGTGTGTGTGTGTGTGTGTGTGTGATATGCAATACACGCAATATATGTTATTCTCATAATAATTTCCATTTACAAACCTTTTTCCTCCCTTTTCCAGAAATCACTGTGCAAATATTTTGAATTATTGAATCCCATGGTATAAACGAATTTGAGAATACAATATATAAATGATTTCACGAATCAGAGCAATTTTGCGTGGTGGTTTTAATTGCTCCTATTATTTTTGTTAAATTGGTGCTTTCATACATTTCCTATTAGCCATAGTTTGATATCAGACATTTCGTATTTTATGAAATGGGGTGGATAAGCCTCTGCTTCTTCGGTGAATTTGTCCTTCGGTTTTGATATGAATAAAAAAATTCGTGTTATTAGCAAACGAGTATTTGGTAATCTAGTAATATAGGATCATACCTACAAAAACCAAGAAAATGTAATTATAGCTAATACCTTGACTTTTAATGTAGCTACATATGAAAATTAGGTATAGATCCAAAAGTGGATATAGATACATTCGCATTGATAGTTGTATATGTACATACACATGTACATGTATATATAGGCTACACATGTATATGGGCTATACATAAAGCTCACCATCCCAATTTCACGATGAGGGAAGTGAAAAACCCCTGGTAGAGCAAAGCCGTTGTCGGGTCGCCTCCCCGCCTAGCCAGGGTCGTCGGAACCAAGGCGACATTACCCGTAGCATATCCCGGGAATCGAACTCACGACCACGTGCTCGTAAGTTCGATACGGTATCCACAGGGCTATCCTGGGACCCAAGCTTTGTGTTTAAAGCATGTGAACGCATGTGATTGTGTGTTGTGCGAATTTTGTCAGAGAACAAGTTTACATTATTTGATGGTCGACGTTATAGTGGTTTGTAAAATGACGAATATGTCGGACCCTCCCCACTCTCCCCCTTTCCCCCCTCTCCCCCTTTCCCCCTCTCACCTCCCCCTCTCCCCCTCTCCCCCTCCCCCTCTCCCCCCTCCCCCTCTCCCCCTTTCCCCCTCTCCCCCTCTCCCCCTCCCCCTCCCACCTCTCCCCATCCCCATCCCCACCCCAAAAAATATACATATATAGATTGGGGAGAAGGGCATTTTGTGATATTGTGTTGTTTAGTCTTCCATATTTGATGGAATTGATTCTCTTGTTATTAGTATATGTTTTACATGTGGGTGCCTACTGATGCACGCTCCATTTCATAAACCTATAAATGGGTTTTATAGCTTCGCGGACACCGAATATTAGGCAAAATGCGAAGCATACAGCGTTATTGTACCTTATTGTATTTTTTCAGCAATGGGATTTAATACTTTGTGATATATTACAGTTTATTGCATTTTCGGTTGTTGTGTTCTTAATTTTTTTTTTTTTTTTTTTTTTTTTTTTAAGTCCTTTGGCGTGCTTTGTAGTCTTTATTATGGTTTACGTTTAAGGAACTTGTTCAATTGAAAGGTTGACTAAATGATTCAGCATAACGTCGCAAAGTTCCCTTAGCAGATGGCTAGGACGGTTCCCCTTTCAGAGGACTTTGTAGCGTGGAATTTAATGAACCATGCCCTTGGTCCAACTCGCTGGCGGTAGGCCTCGTACTGCCGTCACTTTGACCTCCGCCGCAAGCAGCGACGCTCTAACCCGCTTAGCTAGCGAATGTCTTGACTGAAAGTAGAAATTTAAGGTCATATGTCCTCAGTTTTAAAAACATACGTCGCATTTGGGGAACGTATTCTGCTAATAGAATCTAGAATTTTACTAAATTCATTGGCTATACTTATATAGATTACGGTTAACTTCATAAGTAAACCAGTATGCTAGATTAACCTATCTAGAGAAAACAGGTTAGAATCTATAAATGTGGAAAACATTCGCCCAGGCTTAACCTCTAGAACCACAAACTTTTTTTTTTTTTTTTTTTGGGGGGGGGATGGGGCGGGGGCAATTTGTTACTTATAGCGAAAAAAAATAAAACAGTAGCTCTGATTACAAAAATTAAAGAATCACCCAAGTCAGAAGCCAACTCTTGTCTTTGTCTTTAAAAAAAATAATAATAATAATAATAAATAAAAAATAAAAAAAAATTACGGAAGAGAAAATCTCAAAAACTTTCCTTCCCAGTTGTCCTCTAAAGATTCCCAAGCCATAAACAAAATATACATACAAATCAATATATAGATAAATAAATGGATGAATAAATACATAAATGGACGAATAAATAGATAAATGAATGAATGAATAAATGAATAAGTAGATATAGATTAATTAATAAATATATAATCAGTCACTCAGTTATATCACGTGACCTTGCGGATTCTGAAATGTCACTCACAAAGCGAGACGAAATGCTCTTAAGCCCGAAGATCGACTTTTTAAAGAATGACTTACTAGGTGTAGCTGGATGCCTTTGCGAGCGTTTAATGGCCTGAAGGGGTTTTAGTTGGACTTCGAAAGGTTTAGTGCAAAGAACTGTGGGACTTCGAAGCTTTGAAGACTTGGAGACCTTTGTCAAGTGTTAATTTGAATCTGATTGGTGAAATACAAGTGAAAATATTGGTGTTGAGCGTTTATCATACTATACATATACTACATATATATATATATATATATAATATATATATACCTTGTATATGTTTGTGTGTGTGTGTGTGTGTGTGTGTGTGTGTGTGTGTGTGTGTGTGTGTGTGTGTGTGTGTGTGTGTGTGTACATATTACACATGAATTCACGCACATGTACACACAAACACACACACACACACACACACACACACACACACACACACACACACACACACACACACACACACACACAGAGAGAGAGAGAGAGAGAGAGAGAGAAGGAGAGAGAGAGAGAGAAGGAGAGAGAGAGAGAAAGAGCAAGAGATAAATATATTCATATTTCTCCTGTTATATAGACTACCATTTTGATGTATATATCCATGCTAAGATAGTGGATGGTGATACGTGTAGTACAACACTTTATGGTGATAAGGGTCATCTTTGCCAATGTTTCCCAACCTTTCAAGCTATATGAACCTCTTACTTATATATTCTTATATATTATATATTCTTAGATCTTGTATATTCACGGGACTCCTTGATATGGAATTAGATAGGATATAATGATCTTACAGATGTATGATAGAATTGTTAATGAAAGGTTTCCTTTTCACAGGAGTTAATGTTTATAACCAAATTGTTTCCATAGTACAAACATGAAACGAAAACAAAACAAAAGAAATCTGTGTATATTTTCGTAAATGGAAAAATAAAGCAACACGTTTAATTCCCCGTCCTGCTGACCTCTTGGTAGATTTCTACGGACCTCTTGGTAGATTTCTGCTGAGCTCTTAGTAGATATCTGTGGACCTCTTGGTAGATTTCTGCGATCCTCTCGGCAGATTTCTGCAGACCTCTTGGTAGATTTCTGTGAACCTCTTGGTAGATTTCTGCGGACCTCTTGGTAGATTTCTGCGGACCTCTTGGTAGATTTCTGCGGACCTTTTGGTATATTTTTGCGGACCTCTTGGTAGATTCCTACAGACCTCTTGGTAGATTTCTGCGGACCTCTTGGTAGATTTTTGCGGACCTCTTGGTAGATTTCTGCGGACCTTTTGGTAGATTTTCGCGGACCTCTTGGTAGATTTCTGCGGACCTCTTGGTAGATTTCTGTGGACCTCTTGGAAGATTTCTGCGATCCTTTTGGCAGATTTCTGCGGACCTCTTGGTAGATTTCTGCGGACCTCTTGGTAGATTTCTACGGACCTTTTGGTATATTTTTGCGGACCTCTTGGTAGATGTTTGCGGACCTCTTGGTAGATTTCTGAGGACCTCTTGGTAGATTTCTGTGGACCTCTTGGTAGATTTCTGCGGACCTCTTGGTAGATTTATGCGATTCTCCTAGGTAGATTTCTGCGGACCTCTTGAAAGATTTCTGAGGACCTCTTGGAAGATTTTTGCGGACCTTTTGGTAGATTTCTACGGACCTTTTGGTAGATTTTTGCGGACCTCTTGGTAGATTTCTGAGGACCTCTTGGTAGATTTCTGTGGACCTCTTGGTAGATTTCTGCGGACCTCTTGGTAGATTT
>NC_134779.1:22662930-22700430 GCF_046742065.1 Oratosquilla oratoria | reverse complement strand
GACGAGCAGGAGCAGGACGAGGAGGAGCAGGAGGAGCAGGAGGAGGACGACAGGAGGAGGAGGAGGATGACGAGCAAAAGGACGATGTTGATGAGGTGATGAGGAGGACGAGTAGGAAGAAAAGGAGGGCGAAAAAGAGGAGGACGAGCAGAACGAAGACGAGCAGGACGAGGAGGAGGAGGAGGAGGAGGAAGATGAGGAGGAAGACTACTTAGAGGAGGAGCAGGAGTACGAGCAAGAGAAGGACGAGGACGAGTAGAAGGACGAGGACGACGAGGACGAGTAGGAGGAGGAGGAGGAGGAGGAGGAGGAGGAGGAGTAGGACGAGGAGGAGCAGGAGGAGGAGCAGGAGGAGGAGCAGGAGGAGGAGCAGGAGGAGGAGCAGGAGGAGGAGCAGGAGGAAGAGCAGGAGGAGGAGCAGGAGGAGGAGCAGGAGCAGGAGGAGGAGTAGGAGGAGGAGCAGGAGCAGAAGGAGCAGGAGGAGGAGTAGAAGGAGGAGAAGGAGGAGGAGTAGGAGGAGGAGGAGGAGGAGGAGGAGGAAGAGGAGGAGGAGGAAGAGGAGGAGGAGGAGGAGGAGGAGGAAGAGCAGGAGCAGAAGGAGCAGAAGGAGCAGGAGGAGGAGTAGCAGGAGCAGAAGGAGCAGAAGGAGCAGAAGGAGCAGGAGGAGGAGTAGGAGGAGGAGGAGGAGGAGGAGGAGGAGGAGGAGGAGGAAGTGGTGGTGAAGGAAGGTGGCTGGGGCTAGTGAGATGTTGATCATCGAGGGAGCCCCATGTAATGAGAGCGTGAGAAGCGGAACAAGAAGTCTTAGCGGATGCAAGCAAGTTCCCTCCCGAAGGCGCGGTGCCTCGTGGGCTGTCACAGGAAGTCTCCTTTCCAAGAAGAAACAGATAAATGGAGTGACAGACGGATACAAATCTAGAACGTAGAACTTTGGCATTGTAAAAGAGGAAATGTAGAGAGAGAGAGAGAGAGAGAGAGAGAGAGAGACAGAGACAGAGAGATTGAAAGACCGAGAGACTGGAGAGAGATACTGAGAGACCGAGAGAAAGAGAGACCGAGAGAGACCGAGAGACCGGGAGAGCGAGAGGCCGAGAGAGCGAGAGGCTGAGAGAGCGAGAGACGGAGAGAGCGAGAGACGGAGAGAGCGAGAGACGGAGAGAGCGAGAGACGGAGAGAGCGAGAGACGGAGAGAGCGAGAGACGGAGAGAGCGAGAGACGGAGAGAGCGAGAGACGGAGAGAGCGAGAGACGGAGAGAGCGAGACGGAGAGAGAGTGAGAGACGGAGAGAGAGTGCGAGACGGAGAGAGAATGTGAGACCGGGAGAGAATGTGAGACCGGGAGAGAATGAGAGACCGAGAGAGAATGAGAGACCGAGAGAGAGTGAGAGACCGAGAGAGAGTGAGAGACCGAGAGAGAGTGAGAGACCGAGAGAGAATGAGAGACCGAGAGAGAATGAGAGACCAAGAGAGAATGAGAGTCCGAGAGAGAATGAGAGTCCGAGAGAGAATGAGAGTCCGAGAGAGAATGAGAGTCCGAGAGAGAGTGACAGACCGAGAGAGACTTAGAGACCGAGAGAGACGTAGAGACCGAGAGAGACGTAGAGACCGAGAGAGACGTAGAGACCGAGAGAGACGTAGAGACCGAGAGAGACGTAGAGACCGAGAGAGACGTAGAGACCGAGAGAGACGTAGAGACCGAGAGAGACGTAGAGACCGAGAGAGACGTAGAGACCGAGAACGAGAACGAGAACGAGAACGAGAGAACGAGACCGAGAGAACGAGACCGAGAGAGAGACCGAGAGAGAGACCGAGAGAGAGACCGAGAGAGAGACCGAGAGAGAGACCGAGAGAGAGACCGAGAGAGAGACCGAGAGAGAATAAGAGACCGAGAGAGAAAGAGACCATCAAAAGTGACAAAATTTTCACACTGAATGAGAAACAGACAAGAAACAATGGTCTCAAACTGTCTAGAAATAGATTTAATTTGGAAGTGGGTAGAAACAACTTCGCCAACCGTGTAGTTAATGAATGGAATAAACTTCCTGCAGAGGCAGTGCAATGTAGTTCAGTTCGAAGCTTTAAGATTTGTTTAGATAAACATCTAAGCAAGATGCTGTAATGATTATAATTTATTTTGTATTTTTTATCTGTTTTGTTATCATTTGTCCGTTTGTTTATTATTATTTGCTTAATTCTCATATATCATTAGTTATATGTCAATTTATTATCATTTACTATTTACCTGTTTGTTTATTATTTAACTATACCTATGCATTTATTTATGTATTTTATTTATTATTTACACTATTATAGTTTTTATTTATTCATTTATTTATCATTATTATGATTTTTTTGCATCCGACCTAGATATGGACCAAAAGGTCTCCTGTCGGCATGCTCCGCCTTTCTAATTCTTTGTAAAAAGAGACCGAGAGAGAGACCGAGAGAGAGACCGAGAGAGAGACCGAAAGAAAGACCGAAAGAGAGACCGAAAGAGAGACCGAAAGAGAGACCGAGAGAGAGACCGAGAGAGAGACCGAGAGAGAGACCGAGAGAGAGACCGAGAGAGAGACCGAGAGAGAGACCGAGAGAGAGACCGAGAGAGAGACCGAGAGAGAGACCGAAAGAGAGACCGAAAGAGAGACCGAAAGAGAGACCGAGAGAGAGACCAAGAGAGACCGAGAGAGACCGAGAGAGAGACCAAGAGAGACCGAGAGAGAGACCAAGAGAGACCAAGAGAGACCGAGAGAGACCGAGAGAGAGACCAAGAGAGACCGAGAGAGAGACCGAGAGAGAGACTGAGAGAGAGACCGAGAGAGAGACCGAAAGAGAGATCGAAAGAGGGACCGAAAGAGAGACCGAAAGAGAGACCGAAAGAGAGACCGAAAGAGAGACCGAGAGACCGAAAGAGAGACCGAAAGAGAGACCGAAAGAGAGACCGAAAGAGAGACCGAAAGAGAGACCGAAAGAGAGACCGAAAGAGAGACCGAAAGAGAGACCGAAAGAGAGACCGAAAGAGAGACCGAAAGAGAGACCAAAAGAGAGACCGAAAGAGAGACCGAGACACTAAGAGAGACCGAGGGACGAAGGCCGAGATTCAGAGTCTCTTCGAATTCCGTCACTTTTAACTTAAACCGTTCTTCCATTTAATTTCCGTACGACATTCCTGCCCCTCCTCCCTCCCTCCCACTCCCACTCCCCCTCCCACTCCCCCTCCCACTCCCACTCCCCCTCCCATTCCCCCTACCACTCCCACTCCCACTCCCACTCCCACTCCCCCTCCCACTCCCACTCCCACTCCCCCTCCCACTCCCACTCCCCCTCCCACTCCCACTCCCACTCCCACTCCCACTCCCCCTTCCCCTCCCACTCCCACTCCCCCTCCCCCTCCCCCTCCCCCTCCCCCTCCCCCTCCCCCCTCCCACTCCCACTCCCACTCCCCCTCCCCCTCCCATCCCCCTCCCCCCTCCCCCTCCCACTCCCCCCCCCACTCCCCACCCCCCTCCCACTCCTACTCCTCCTCCCATTTCCACTCCCCCTCCCACTCCCACTCCCATCCCATTTCCACTCCCCCCCACCCCCACTCCCCACTCCCCCTCCCACTCCCACTCCCCCTCCCACTCCCCCACCCACCCTCCCACTCCCACTCCCCCCTCCCCCCCCCCCTCCTCCCCCCCCACTCCCCGCCCCCTCCCCCCTCCCCCTCGCCCTCCCCCTCCAGCTCCCACTCCCACTCCCACTCCCCCTCCCCCTCCCACTCCCCCTCCCCCTCCCCCTCCCCCTCGCCCTCGCCCTCGCCCTCCCCCTCCCCTTCGCCCTCCCCTTCGCTCTCCCCTTCGCCCTCGCCCTCCACTCCCTCTCCCCCACTCCCTCTCCCTCACTCCCACTCCCTTTCCCCCACTCCCACTCCCTTTCCCCACTCCCACTCCCTCTCCCTCACTCTTACTCCCTTTCCCCACTCCCACTCCCTCTCCCCCACTCCCACTCCCTCTCCCCCACTCCCACTACCACTTCCTCTCCCCCACTCCCACTACCACTCCCTGTCCCCACTCTCATTACCACTCCCTCTCCCCACTCTCATTACCACTCCCTCTCCCCACTCCCACTCCTTCTCCCACTCCGTCTCCCCACTCCCACTCCCTCTCCCCCACTCCCACTACCACTCCCTCTCCCCCACTCCCACTTCCACTCCCTCTCCCCCACTCCCACTTCTGCTCCCTCTCCTCCACTCCCACTTCAACTCCCTCTCCCTCTCCCCCACTCCCACTTCCATTCCCTCTCCCTCTCCCCCATTCCCTCTCCCTCTCCCCCATTCCCTCTCCCTCTCCCCCATTCCCTCTCCCTCTCCCCCATTCCCTCTCCATCTCCCCCATTCCCTCTCCCTCTCCCCCATTCCCTCTCCCTCTCCCCCATTCCCTCTCCATCTCCCCCATTCCCTCTCCCTCTCCCCCATTCCCTCTCCTTTCCCCCCACTCCCTCTCCCCCACTCCCTCTCCCCCACTCCCTCTCCCCCACTCCCTCTCCCCCACTCCCTCTCTCCCACTCCCTCTCTCCCACTCCCTCTCCCCCACTCCCTCTCACCCTCTCCCACAAAATTTCCCCCTCTAACCCTCTCCATCTCCCCCACTCCCACTCTCCCACTCCCACTCCCACTCCCCCACTCCCACTCCCCCCCCCCTCCCACTCCCCCACTCCCACTCCCCCTCCACACTCCCACTCCCCCACTCCCCCTCCCCCACTCCCCCTCCCCCCACTCCCCCACTCCCTCTCCCCCCACTCCCTCTCCCCCCACTCCCTCTCCCCCCACTCCCTCTCCCCCCACTCCCTCTCCCCCACTCCCTCTCCCCCACTCCCTCTCCTCCACTCCCTCTCCCCCACTCCCTCTCCTCCACTCCCTCTTCTCCACTCCCTCTCCCCCACTCCTTCTTTCTCTCCCCCACTCCCTCTTCCTCTCCCCCTCTCCCTCTCCCTCTCCCCCACTCCCTCTCCCCCACTCCCTCTCCCCCACTCCCTCTCCCCCACTCCCTCTCCCCCACTCCCTCTTCCTCTCCCCCACTCCCTCTAACCCTCTCCCTCTAACCCTCTCCCTATAACCCTCTCCCTCTAACCCTCTCCCTATAGCCCTCTCCCTATAGCCCTCTCCTCACCCTCTCCCTCTAACCCTCTCCCTCTCACCCTCTCCCTCTAACCCTCTCCCTCTCACCCTCTCCCTCTCACCCTCTCCCTCTCACCCTCTCCCTCTCACCCTCTCCCTCTCACCCTCTCCCTCTTACCCTCTCCCTCTCACACTCTCCCTCTCACCCTCTCCCTCTCACCCTCTCCCTCTCACCCTCTCCCTCTCACCCTCTCCCTCTCACCCTCTCCCTCTCACCCTCTCCCTCTCACCCTCTCCCTCTCACCCTCTCCCTCTCACTCTCATCCTCACCCTCTCCCTCTCACTCTCATCCTCACCCTCTCCCTCTCCCTCACCCTCTCCCTCTCACCCTCTCCCTCTCACCCTCTCCCTCTCACCCTCTCCCTCTCATCCTCTCCCTCTCACCCTCTCCCTCTCACTCTCTCACTCTCACCCTCTCCCTCTCACCCTGTCCCTCTCACCCTCTCCCTCTCACCCTGTCCCTCTCACCCTCTCCCTCTCACCCTCTCCCTCTCACCCTCTCCCTCTCACCCTCTCCCTCTCACCCTCTCCCTCTCACCCTCTCCCTCTCACCCTCTCCCTCTCACCCTCTCCCTCTCACCCTCTCACTCTCGCCCTCTCACTCTCACCCTCGCCCTCTCACTCTCACCCTCGCCCTCTCACTCTCACCCTCGCCCTCTCACTCTTACTCTCACCCTCTCCCTCTCTCACCCTCTCCCTCTCACCCTCTCCCTCTCTCACCCTCTCCCTCTCACCCTCTCCCTCTCACCCTCTCCCTCTCTCACCCTCTCCCTCTCACCCTCTCCCTCTCTCTCCCTCTCACCCTCTCCCTCTCACCCTGTCCCTCTCACCCTGTCCCTCTCACCCTCTCCCTCTCACCCTCTCTCTCTCACCCTCTCTCTCTCACCCTCTCCCTCTCACCCTCTCTTTCTCACCCTCTCTCTCTCACCCTCTCCCTCTCACCCTCTCGCCTCATTACCTAGCTCTCCTGGCGGCGGCGGCTTCTCTTCCTCTTCCCCCTCCTCCTCCTCCTCCTCCTCCTCCTCCTCCTCCTCCTCCTCCTCCTCCTCCTCCTCCTCCTCCTCCTCCTCCTCCTCCTCCTCCTCCTCCTCCTCCTGCTCCTCCTCCTCCTCCTCCTCCTCCTTCTCCTCCGCTTCCTTCTCCTCATCCTCATCCTTTTCCTCTTCCTTCTCCTCCTCCTCTTCCTCTTCCTTGTCGTCCTCACTCCTTGTCCTCCTCACTCCTTGTCCTCCTCACTCCTTGTCCTCCTCCTCCTCTTCCTCCTCCTCCTCTTCCTCCTCCTCCTCTTCCTCCTCCTCCTCTTCCTCCTCCTCCTCTTCCTCCTCCTCCTCTTCCTCCTCCTCCTCTTCCTCCTCCTCCTCTTCCTCCTCCTCCTCCTCCTCCTCTCGGGCCCACTTGGTCATTTAATCCTCCTTTGCTTGTCTCTGGCAATCCTTTATTTACCATTTTTCCCCGAAGCGCTGCTCAGCCAGGCCTTATTCGTTTCCCCCAATTTTGTTTTAGGCTTTTCTCTTTGTCGGTCTCTCTCTCTTTCTGTCTCTCAGTATTTTTCTCTATATCTCTCTCTCTGCAGCCTCTCTGTCTCTGTCTCTGTCTATCGCGCTGTCGTTCTCTTTCTCTCTGTATCTCTCTCTCTGTATCTCTCCCTGTCTTTCTCTGTCTCTCTTTGTCTGTCTGTCTGTCTGTCTGTCTGTCTCTGTCTGTCTCTGTCTGTCTCTGTCTCTCTCTCTCTCTCTCTCTCTCTCTCTCTCTCTCTCTCTCTCTCTCTCTCTATCTCTCTCTCTCTGATTGACTCTCTCTAACACACTCTCTATCTAGCTATGCTTCTATGTATATATCTATATTTGTATCTATAAATCTATATTTCCCTCCATTCCCCTCCTTTTGTCCTTTCTCGTGTTTTTTTTTTCATTTCCTGTTTTTTAAGATTTATTTCTCCTCGTCTTTTTCTTCGTTTTTCTTCGTATTTCTTTCTTCTTCTTTTTTTCTTCTTTTTCTTTTTCTTTTCTTTTTCTTCTTTTTCTTCCACTTCCTCTTCATCTTCTCTTTCCTTCCTTCTTCAACTTCCTAGTTCTCCTCCTCCTCCTCCTCAGTTTTATCTTGCCTCTTTTTCGCATTTTCCTAATCAATCTTTTTATTATTATCATTCCCACTCGTGATTTCCATTTTATATTTCTTCATCTCACAACAGCAATGCGGTCTACATAATAGATTTTGTTCTGGTGAAAGCAAGCAAACGCAGTTATGTGTAGTTCTTGACTCTGAAACCCAGTTTCCGGACATAATGACTCCGGACATACTCCTCCGGACCCTCGGTATTCCGGACTCCGCATATACCGGACTCCGCATATACCGGACTCCGCATATACCGGACTCCGCATATACCGGACTCCGCATATACCGGACTCCGCATAAATCGGACTCCGCATATACCGTACTCCGCATATACCGTACTCCGCATATACCGTACTCCGCATATACCAGACTCCGCATATACCGTACTCCGCATATACCAGACTCCGCATATACCGTACTCCGCATATACCGTACTCCGCATATACCGTACTCCGCATATACCAGACTCCGCATATACCGGACTCCGCATATACCGGGCTTCGCATATACCGGACTCCGGATATACCGGACTCCGCATATACCGGACTCCGCATATACCGGACTGGTAAATCCATCTGTCATGAATTCCCAACGTGTCGAACAGCTTGCCTGAATAAAGTCTCGATGAATCTGCGAATGTCGTCGGGAAATTAATTAAATAGTTTTGTACTATGGTCATGACTTGGTGGTTAGCGTCATTGTCTTACGATAACGAGTACCACAACCAAGGGTTCGAGTCCCACTGACTCTAAATCCATACGCCGGACTCTTCATATAACGGGCATCTTTGATATTCCCGGATCGTGATATATATTATCTATTTCTCGCTGTATTCGTTCATTATTTGTATTTGTTATTTAGTTATTTCTTTGTTTTTACATTTCATCCCTGTTCTTTACATTAATCCGCCATTTTCTTATGCGTTATTCTTTGTTATTGTTATTATAAATTATATGTTCTTATTTACTTCATTTATTCTTTCCATCATCTTCCTTTTCCTCCTTTTATTGATGTTTACTTTCTTCATCTCCTTGTCACATTTCTTATTTTCTTCTTTCACCACGTTCTCTATAATTCATTCCTTTCTTCCCTAATTCTGTTCTTTTATCATAATCCTTACTTCTTCCTTTTCTCTTCTTGCTTCTCCTATCGCCTTTTCTTCATTTCCCTCTTTTGTCGCATTTTCTTCATTTTTATGGCATTTTCTTCATTCCCTTCTCTTACCTCATTTTCTTTATTTACTTTTACTGCATTTTCTCTAATTCTTTTTATCATATTTTCTTAATTTCCTTCTTTTATCACATTTTCTTCATTCCCATCTCTTACCTCATTTTCTTTATTTCCTTTGATTACATTTTCTTCATTTCCTTATTCTATATAATTTTCCTCTCAATACATTTCCTTCTTTTTATCATATTTTCTTGATTTCCTTTTTTATCGCAGTTTCTTCATTCCCGTCTCTTACCTCATTTTCTTTATTTTCTTCTTGATTACATTTTCCTCATTTCCTTATTCTATATAATTTTCCTCTCTACATTTTTTTCATTTCCTTCTTTTTATCATTTCTTCATTTCCTTTTTTATCGCATTTTATTCATTTCCTTTTTAATCGCATTTTCTTCATTCCCGTCTCTTACCTCGTTTTCTTTATTTCCTTCTTTAATTACATTTGCTTCATTTCCTTATTCTATATGATTTTCCTCTTACATTTTCTTCATTTCTTTCTTTTTATCACTTTCTTCATTTCCTTTTTTATCGCATTTTCTTCATTCCCGTCTCTTACCATGTTTTCTTTATTTCCTTCTTTAATTACATTTTCTTCATTTCCTTATTATATATAATTTTCCTCTCGTATCATATTTTCTTAATCTTCTTTTATTGCATTTTGAATTTCCCTCTTTTATCGCATTTTCTTTATTCCCTTCCCTTACCTTATTTTCTTTAGTTCCTTTTTTAATTACATTTTATTCATTTCTTTATTCTATATCATTTTCCTCTATCACATTTTCTTCATCCTTTTGATCGTATTTTTTAATTTCCCTCTTTTATCGCATTTTCTTTATTTCCCTCTTTCATCGCATTTTCTTTATTTCTTTCTTTAATTAGATTTTCTGCATTTCTTTATTCTATGTAATTTTCCTCTCGTGTCACATTTTCTTCATCTTTTTTATCGTATTTTTTTAATATCCCTCTTTTATTTCATTTTCTTCATTTCCCTCTACCGCATTTTCTTCGTTTCTCTCTTTTATCGCATTTTCTTCCTTTCCCTCTTTTATCATATTTTCTTCCTTTCCCTCTTTTATCATATTTTCTTCCTTTCCCTCTTTTATCACATTTTCTTCATTTCCCTCTTTTATCACATTTTCTTCCTTCCTCTTTTATCGCATTTTCTTCATTTCCCTCTACCACATTTTCTTCATTTCCCTCTTTTATCACATTTTCTTTGTTTCCCTCTTTTATCGCATTTCCTCCTATTCCCCTCTTTCGTCCTCAATTCTCTTCTTCCTTGGCGGCCGTCCACAGCTTTAATCACAGCTTAATCGAAGAGCTTACCGTTTCGCTTAACTCCCAACTTAATCCACACATATTTTTCTCACTTTAAACCACATTTCTTTATCTCCCTCTGAGCTCGTGGGGTCCCGCCCTGAACTAAATAGAATTGTTGGGGTGTCCATTCTGGAAATAGTCTTAAAAGTGTGTGTGCGTGTGTGTGTGCGTGTGTGTGTGCGTGTGTGTGTGTGTGTGTGTGTGTGTGTGTGTGTGTGTGTGTGTGTGTGTGTGTGTGTGTGTGTGTGTGTGTGTGTGTGCGTGTGTGTGTGTGTGTGCGTGTGTGTGTGTGCGTGCGTATGTCACCTTTGACCAGTGTGTTATGATAGCAAATGGACTTTCTAGGTTTTATTCTAACTAACATTAAACAATTCCATTTGCTTCAGAAAGGAATCTAAGAATTGTTAGAAAAAATTCAATCAAATTCCCATCAACTCCAAAATGTCATCTACGGTTAGAAAGTGATTTTCTAGATTCAATTCTAGATAACGTTACACGTTGTTATTTACTTTAGAAAGGAATCTAAGAATTGTTAGAAATAATAAAATTCCCATTAACTAAAGTTAGATGATTTTCTAGGTTCGGTTCTAGGTAACGTCACACACTCTTCTTTACTCTAGAAAGAAATCTAAGAATTGTTTAGAATAATTTAATAAAATTCCCATCAAATCCAAATGGCCATCAAATGTTAGAAGGTGATTTACTAGATTTAATTCTAGATAATGTCATTCTTATTTACTTTAGACAGGAATCTAGGAATTGTTGGAAACAATTAAATAAAATTCCCATGAATTCCAAATGTTAGAAGGTGATTTACTAGATTTAATTCTAGATAATGTCATTCTTATTTACTTTAGACAGGAATCTAGGAATTGTTGGAAACAATTCAATAAAAATCCCATGAACTCCAAATGGCCATCTAAGATGATTTTCTAGATTCAGTTCTAGGTAACGTCACACACTCTTATTTACTTTAGAAAATATTCTAGGAATTGTCAGAAATAATTAAATCAAAATCCTCTCAACTCCAAATGGCCATCTAAGATTAGAATATAATTTTCTAGATTCAGTTCTAGGTAACGTCACACTCTTATTTGCTTTAGAAAAGAATCTAAGAATTGCCAGAAATAATTAAATTCAAATCCAAATGGCCATCTAAGGTTAGAAGATAATTTTCTAGATTCAGTTCTAGGTTAAGTCACACACTCTTATTTACTTTAGAAAATATTCTAGGAATTGTCAGAAATAATTAAATCAAAATCCTCTCAAATCCAAATGGCCATCTAAGGTTAGAATATAATTTTCTAGATTCAGTTCTAGAATATAATTTTCTAGATTCACACTCTTGTTTACTTAAGAAAGAAATCTAGGAATTGTTTGAAATAATTCGTAAAATTCCCATGAACTCAAAATGGCCATCTAAGATGATTTTCTAGATTCAGTTCTAGGTAACGTCACACACTCTTATTTATTCTAAAAAGGAATCTAAGAATTGTTGGAAATAAATTTCCCATCAACTCCAAATGGGTATCTAAAGTTAGAAGATGATTTTCTAGATTCAGTTCTAGGTAACGTCACACACTCTTATTTACTTTAGAAAAGATTCTAAGAATTGTCAGGAATAATTAAATCAAAATCCTCTCAACTCCAAATGGCCATCTAAGGTTAGAATATAATTTTCTAGATTCAGTTCTAGGTTAAGTCACATATTCTTGTTTACTTTAGAAAAGAATCTAGGAATTGTCAGAAATAATCAAATCAAAATTCTCTCGACTACAAATGGCCATCTAAGGTTAGAAGATAATTTTCTAGATTCAGTTCTAGTTTACGTCACACACTCTTATTTATCTTAGAAAGGAATCTAGGAATTGTCAGAAATAATTAAGTCAAAATTCTCTCAACTCCAAATGGCCATCTAAGGTTAGAAAATGATTTTCTAGATTCAGTTCTAGATTACGTCACACACTCTTGTTTACTTTAGAAAGGAATCTAAGAATTGTTGAAAATAATTCAATAAAATTCCCATGAACTCCAAATGGCTATCTAAGATGATTTTCTAGATTCAGTTCTAGGTAGCGTCACTTACTCCTATCTATTTTAGAAAGGAATCTAGGAATTGTCGGAAATAAAAGAACTTCACCTCAATCCATTTTCTTTTTAAATTCTCATTTGGCCTTTATCCCACACATATCCTGTCGTCTGTCGGGGTCATTTTTCGCTTCTTTTCTTCTCGATTTTCGTCCTTATGTGATTTCACGGCACTTGAATACACTGGTTTTAGCTGTATTAATTCTTTATATATATATATATATATATATATATGTATATATATATATATATATATATAATATTTATATATATATGTGTATATATATATATATATATTCATATATATATATAATGTAATGTACAATTCTTGATTTGTTTATGGTATTTTTGTCTCCTACACTTATTTGTTAGTTTAATCATATATCCATTTATTTATTCTTTATTTGTTCACCCATTTCTTTGTTCGTTTATCTATTTATCTGTTTGTTTTTGCATATTTTTATCATCTTGTTTAATTTTACTTTTCAATTGCGTTGCTGAACTTGTGCTTTCAACTTTGAGTGGATAAATTGAATGCTTTTAAACACTTACAAGGGTAATTGAAGATGAAATCTTTATTTAGATTAACTAAAAATTACTTCACCCGTCTATGTAGCTGTGACGATAAGGCAAAGGAATTTAATTATTATCAAACTGATGTCAACTTTTGGCATTTTATTCTGTCTAATTCTAAATTGATTTATTATGAGTTTTTTTTTTCCTCTTCCTTAACTTCTAATTGTGAAAATGATTTTATTCATTTTCTTTTTGTCGCATTTTCTTCATTTCCCCTTTTTATATAATTTTCTTCATTTTCCTCTTTTATTGTATTTTCCTCATTTTCTTATTTTATCGCGTTTTCTTGATTTCCTTCCTCTGTTGAATTTTCTTCGCTTCCGTCTTTTATAGAATTTTCTTCATTTCCTTCTATCGCATTTCCTTCATTTCCTTCTATCACATTTCCTTCATTTCCTTCTTTTATCATCTTTTCTTCATTTCCTTCTACCGCATTTTCATATCCTTTCATCGTATTTTAATCAATTCCTTCTATCGCATTTTCATTTCCTTTTGTTGTATTACTTCGTTTCCCTCTATAGCACTTTCATTTACTTATATTGCATTTTCTTCATTTCCCTATTTTATCGTACTTTCTTCATTTCCCTATTTTATAGCATTTTCTTCATTTCCCTTTTCTTCTTTAACCGCATTTTTTTTATTTCCTTCCACTCGCATTTTCTTTTCCTTTGTCGCGTTTTCTTCATTTCCTTCTTTTATTGCATTTTCTTCATTTCTCTTTCCTCAGCTGAATGAAATCGCCCAACGACAGTCAGAGAGAAATATAAAAACAAGAACTACTGTCTTTGGGTTTATATCGTCTATAGAGAGGTAAAGATATAATGTCCGTCGTCTATATTTGGTAATAAGGTATACAATGTGTGTGTGTGTGTGTGTGTGTGTGTGTGTGTGTGTGTGTGTGTGTGTGTGTGTGTGTGTGTGTGTGTGTGTGTGTGTGTGTGTGCGTGTGCGTGTGTGTTATTTACCATGGCCTTGGAACACGTGTTAGACTCGTGATCGATAACTATTACCCTCCCGGACGAGAGCCCAGAGCTCATATATGACCGATCTATGGGTAATACTGTGACTTCGTACACACGCACACACCCAACTCCCCGCCTACGAGAGTTGGAGTAACGGCTCGCAGCGCAGCGATACTGAAGTTATTTCAGCCCCTGTCGGGATTCAAACTCTGACTGCTGGAACAGCAGTTGTAAACGCTACCAGTGAACTGTCGAACCGACGTGTGTATTAACTTTGTCTTTTGGATCACGTGTAGGACTCGTGATCGTCAGATATTACCCTCCTGGATTAGAGATCAGAGCTCGTAGTTCCGATCTATGGGTAATGCTATGACCTTTCACACACACACACCCCCAACTCCCGCCCACGAGAGTCAGAGTAACGACCCGAAGCGCAGCTGTACCGAAATTAATTTCGGCCCTGGGCAGGATTCGAACCAAGCACTACGCGCACCACCATGCTAGTAGTTCATCGTTCTACCAACTGCGCCACCGAGTGGCGTGTGTGTGTGTGTGGGTGTGTGTGTGTGCGTGCGTGCGTGTGTGTGTGTGCGCGTGCGTGCGTGCGTGCGTGCGTGTGTGTGTATGCGTGCGTGCGTGCGTGTGCGTGCGTGTGTGCGTGTGCGCGCGCGCGTGTGTGTATGCGTGTGTGCGTGCGTGCACACACCTCCATAATAGATACAAATAAATTTGAATCCGACATCATAATAAACCCACCTTGAAAAAAAAATCTCTAAACAAAGCATTGAAGCCCAACGTAGTGTTTTATTGATACAATTTATTTACAAACCATACCTTATACTCTAGAAACAATGTCACACGGAAATCTGATAAATACTTTTTAAAATTTTTAATTAGTTACCTCTAAGCTACTTGAACTTCTCCTTAGTTGAATAAGATTTATTAACGAGAGAATGAACTAAACCAGTCAAGCATTGAAAGTGCTAATACCGTGGTATATTGTGAAACGTGTAAATAGGAATAATTCTATTCACACTCGTAAATACTTTGTAATAAACTTAACTTAGTTAGCTCTAAGCTACTTGAACTTCTCCTCAGTTGAATAAAATTTATTAACAAAAGAGAGAATGAGCATTGAAAGTGTTAATATTGTGACATATTGTGAAACTTGTAAATAGGAATAATTCTATTCACACTCGTAAATACTTGGTAATAAACTTAACTCAGTTAGCTCTAAGCTACTTGAACTTCTCCTTAGTTGAATAAGATTTATTAACGAAAGAGAGAATGAGCATTGAAAGTGTTAACATTGTGATATATTGTGAAACATCTGAATAGGAACAATTCTATTCACACTCGTAAATACTTGGTAATAAACTTAACTTAGTTAGCTCGTAAATACTTGGTAATAAACTTAACTTAGCTCTAAGCTATTTGAACTTCTTAGTTGAATAAAATTTATCAACGAAAGAGAAAATGAGCATTGAAAGTGTTAACATTGTGATATATTGTGAAACATCTGAATAGGAATAATTCTATTCACACTCGTAAGTTTGTCCTACCTGGTTACAATTACCTATTATTTTCCAGAAAATATTGCAATTTATTAACATTCATGAACTTACACAAAAGTCTTCCTTTCTTTCTCATATCTTCCGTAAGGATCATTTCCTACGTAATAGTTATTAATTTGTTATCTTAATGACTCTAATCCCGTAGTTCTTAATTATTTTATGAAATTTAAATTTGTGTATATGATTGTTTGTGAGTGTCCTTGTTTTGATGTGTTTTTGTGAGTGGTTATTGTTTTTACTGTTTTACTTGAAATTTTATATATTCATATATGATAGATATGCGATGAATGGCCTACCGACTCCGGCGTTTGGCCTTCAAACCAAAAATTCCATAAATCAATCCTAGTTCTTATCCTTCTTCATTGCCCGTATCCCTTCATTATCTCAAAAAATCATCGTACCCCCATCCAATATAAATAGAATGGAAACATACGAAAAGGATTGATGATACAAACCTTGCTGAGAAATTATTAGATTACAAAGGAGGAGCATACCGACCTTTTGGTCCATAACTAGGTCGGATTATTTTACTGAACAAATGTTCTTTTTTATTTGAAACTGAATATGTCAGTTAGTAGTATACAATGAATGGACATTATGTTTTCTCATAGTAAATATAGTACCACTGCACTGACTGGCTAACATGTCTCGTACTACCAGATTTAAAGTTTCGTATCCCAGGTTAAGAATCACTGGTCTAAACATACCTCTACGGACCAGAGTTATGCAGTATTCTTTTAGGATTATGCACGAATCCTTATTAAGACTTAAGAAAAAATAATTCTGATCATGGTTAATTTCTTCTGTCCTTTTATTCCTGAAAATTTTCCTCAACTGCATTGCCCCCCAAGGAAAGAAACTCTGGTTATTTCTGAAACACAAATACTCCCCGTGAAAACAATTTCTAGATGAATCTAGAAACTGCGCAGTCTTGTCAAAGAAAACGGAAGATACGTGTGGCTGACATTCGAAGCAATTCTGTTTTGGTTCGAGCCTTCGGGAGACTAAACGACAGATATCTCCGAATCAAACGAATTACACCTTTCAGATTTTTTTTTTTTTTTTTTTTTTTTTTACATTTTCTATGCTTTTACCTATTTGCTTTATTATGAATTTATTAACTTATTTATTCATTATTTATTCATTGATTTATTGATTTTGTTGATCTAATTTGTTTATTAATTTACATTCATATCTTTAATTTATTTATTTATTCGTTCATTTATTTTTTATCAATTTAGTTTATACATTTGTCTAGTCATTTTTATATCTATTTATTTATTTATCCGTTCTTCATTTACTTGTTTATTATTTATCTAATTATATATATCTTGAAGTATGTATCGTGTAACCTATAGTAAAGGGAATGAAGAAAATATACGAAATTATTGTTTTATTTTGTTTTTATCAAAATCTGCACAACAGAACCAATCCTATTGCTGTAGCTAGAAGGTTTGAATCTGATTTTTGCTCAACCATTTGTTTGTTTATTCATACATGTTTTCATTTAGTTCTTCACATGTTTTCATTTCACTGTATGTTCTGCATATGTTCATATAGTTAAATATTTTGTAGTTTCATTTATTCATTTATTCATCTATTTTTTTATCTAATTTATTTATTTGTTTATTTATTTATTCCATTTCATTTCATTTCATTTCATTTCATTTCATTTCATTTCATTTCATTTCATTTCATTTCATTTCATTTCGTTTCGTTTCGTTTCGTTTCGTTTCGTTTCGTTTCGTTTCGTTTCGTTTCGTTTCGTTTCGTTTCGTTTCGTTTCATTTCATTTCATTTTGTTTTATTCTTTTTTTTTTTTAAGATCATAAGAATGAAGGAGCCTGCAAGAGACCATAAGGCCTACACTAGGCTAATTTCGATGAATTATCTATTGAAAAAATTATACTAAATGTTGAAAAAATACCATAGGAGAAAGAGGTGAAAGAACATAGTATAACAGAAAAAATATAAAACGTAACGGAGTAAAGAAATATGAGAATGAAAGAAAAGAAGAAAAATTATGGAATAAAAAAATATAAGAAAAATGAGGACGACTGAGAAGCACAAGAAAATTAAATTAATAGATAAATAGATTAATAGTTACAAATAGATAAAAACAAATTAATAAATGCAAATGATTTATCTATACCCGTCTGTATACCAAGAGATTTTCCCCCTTATAAGGGAGGTAGCCAAATCAAAGCCACTCACCCACTCCCACACATTCCACCCCCTCCACCCTTCCCATCTTAGCTTCTCATGGATGACGGGTCATCCCTGTATCCCGCCCACTGCCTTGGGTCAGAAGCAATGCAGCAAGGCACAGTACACCCAAGACATTTTTCTCCATATAAGGAAAGTAGCAAAGTCCAAAGGCAGGTACCCACTCCCACCCACTTCGCTCCCACCCATTCCACTCCCGCCCATTCCACTCCCATCCATTCCATTCCCATCCATTCCACTCCCATCCATTCCACTTTCATCCATTCCACTTTCATCCATTCCACTTTCATCCACCGCACTTTCCTCCCTCTCATCTTAGCTCCTTATGGATGAAGGGTCATCCCTGTCTCCCGACCACTGCCCTGGGGTCAGAAGCAATGCAGGAAGACACAGTACATCTATGGTAAGGCCACTCCATTTAATCGGTGACCCCTGTCCCCTCTCCGTCCCCTCATGCCGAAAACAGAGACAGGAAGAAACCCCTTCGGGTTGCGTCAGAATGTCTTTCACACATAACTACTCCCTGACCACTCCCTAACTACTCCCTAACCACTCCCTAACAACCACGCCCCCTCTCTTGCACCATAGAGACTCTCATCTATACTCAACCATTCCCCATTTCACCCCTATCTCCTGCCTTCTCACTTCTTTGCTCAACAGACATTCCCCTTCAGCTCGAAGCCCCTATCATCCCATCCATCCATCTCATCCTCGGTCGTCCCCATAAGTTCACTCCATCCACCTCTGTTTTCCACACCTCGTTTACTAACCTTTCTTCACTCATTCTTTCCATGTGTCCAAACCATCCTAATGATCTTTCATCAGCCCTGTCTGTCATCTCCTTTTCCAGCCCCGCTCTCCTCCATACCTCGTTTCTCATTCCAGCCTATAAATACAAATAGGTAAGTTTCAGTAAACAAGTATAGATAATATAAAAAAATTAACAAACAAACGAATCAATCATTAAGCCAGTCAGCCAGTCAGTCAACGAGCCAGCCAACCAGACAGTCAGTCAGTCAGGCAACCAGTCAGTTATTCAGTCAGTCAACCTGCCAACTAGCCAGTCAGGCAGCCAGTCAGTCACCCAGCCAGCCAGCAAGTCACTCTTTCAGCCAGCCAGTCAGCCAGCCAGTCAGCCAACCAGTCACTCTTTCAGTCAATCAGTCAGTCAGTCAGTCAGTCAGTCACTCAGTCAGTCAATCACTCAATCAATCACTCAGTCAATCAATCACTCAGTCAGTCAGTCACTCAGTCACTCAGCCAACTAGCCAATCAGCCAACCAGCCAATTAATCAAATCACTTGACCCTAAGGCTTTTGTCACCCTTTTGTCTTCAAGTCCGGAAATGGTGATCCGAGGGGACAGCTGTTCACGATTGCTGCAACACGAATTCCGGGAGAGAGAAAGAGAGAGAGAGAGAGAGAGAGAGAGAGAGAGAGAGAGAGAGAGAGAGAGAGAGAGAGAGAGAGAGAGAGAGAGAGAGAGAGAGAGAGAGAGAGAGAGAGAGAGAGAGAGAGAGAGAGAGAGAGAGAGAGAGAAGCGACACAAACCCTCACTTTAGCGTTTTCTGTCTCGCATTCTTCGGGAATATATTGCAAAATTTCTTGGAACCATTTGCTGATGAACTTGGGGGAGGAAACCTTGGACGAAGTAGTATTGCAAAGCAAATAAACAAATATATAAACAAACACAGGTAACTCAATGAATAAATAGATAAAAATAGATAAATAGATTAATAGACCAATCAATAGTTATGAAGAATAGGTAAAATAAGATAAATGATTAATTAGATCAATAATAGGTAGATGAATAGGCAATCACCTAAGTACAATTGGTAAATAAGTAGATAAGTTAACATATCAATCAATCAGTAGTTATGAATAATAGAAAAGTAGAAAGATAGATAATAGAGAAGAATAGATAAATATCAAGAAAAAGTAGACGAATAAATATTCCTGTAAATACAATGAATAAAAATGAGTAAGTAAATCTATGAAGTGAATAAAACAAATCTTAAGCAAAGATTAATACTTCCACACTATGATTCATTTTTGCAAATGAAGAAAACATACTAGAGACATCTTAGAAATTTATAAAATTAGAAGAACGATAATGATTCAGTGTTTTATATTCTGAATGTGTTTCTCTAGACAGCATCAACACTTTGACCTTGCGAGACAATTCCACAGATGACAAACAAGAGAAGCAAAGCATTGTCATGCTTGACTTTGATTTATATCTTTGTTTGATTTCGTCCAAGATATTTTCCCACCTATTTTTTTTTTTTTTTTTTTTCTCTCCTCTCTTCTCCTCCCACATCTCTCACTCTCTTCTCTCTCTCTTTCCTCATCTCCTTCTTCTCTCTCTCTCTTCTTCTCTCTTCTCTCTCTCATTCTCCACCTCACTATCTCTCTCTTCTTTCTCTCTCTCCTTTCTCTCTCTCTCTCTTCTCTCTCTCATTCCCTCTCCGCTCCTCCTCTCTCCTCTCTCCTCTCTCTCTCCTCTCTCTCCTTCTCCTCATCTCTCTCCTCTCTCTCTCTCCTTCTCTCTCCTCTCTCCTCACTCTCTTCTCTCCTCTCTCCTCTCTCTCTTTCTATCTCTCCCTCTCTCTCTCTCTCCATCTCTCCTCTCTCTCTCTCTTCTCTCTCTCTCTCCTCTTCTCTCTCTCTCTCTCTCTCTCTCCTCTCTCATCTCTCTCCTCTCTCCTTCTCCTCTCTCTCTCTCTCTCTCCTCTTCTCCTCCTCTCGTCTCTCCTCTCCTTCTCTCTCTCATTCTCTCTCTTCTCTCTCTCTCTACTTCTCACTCTCTAATTCTCTCTCTCCGCCTCTCTCTCCTCTCTCCTGTCTCTCCTCTCATCCTCTTCTCTCTCTCCTCTCTCCATCCTCTCTCTCTCTCTCTCTCTCATCCTCCTCTCTCTCTCTCTCCTCTCCTCTCTCATCTCTTCACTCTCCTTCTCTCTCTCTCCTCTCTCTTTTCTCTCTCTCCACATCCTCCTCTCCTCCTCTCTCTTCCCTCTCTTCTCTCTCTCTCTCTCTCCTTCCTCTCTCCCCACACCTCTATCCCTCTCCCTCTCCCTCATCCCTCTCCCTCTCCCTCTCCTTCTCTCTCACCCTATCCCTCACCCTCTCCCTCACCCCCACCCCCACCCCCACCCCCACCCTCACCCTCTCCCTCTCCCTCTCCCTCTCCCTCTCCCTCTCCCTCTCCCTCTCCCTCTCCCTCTCCCTCTCCCTCCCTCTTTCCTCTTTCTCGATCGTTCTGTGTGTGCGTGCATTCGTACACGTGTGTGTGTATGCGTGTGTGTGTGTGTGTGTGTGTGTGTGTGTGTGTGTGTGTGTGTGTGTGTGTGTGTGTGTGTATGTGTGTGTGTGTTTGCGTGTGTGTGCGTGTTTGCGTGCGTGAACGCATGTATATATGTAATATTTTCATCAAATTCCATATTTCTGAACTCCTAACATCAAACCAAAATGCACCTGAAGTCAAAACCTTTACTCCCAGTCACCTGTGCCTATAGTACTCGGATAGCCAGATATTTGAGAATCAAATACAGAGCTTCATAATCATGAGGCAGGACGGAGAAAAAACATATCATGAATAATTCTTCACCATGACATTAATAGCATTCAGGATATCTTTGTATCATAAGTGAGATATGCTGTTTCAGAATAACAGAAGGGAGTCAGACTTCTAACTTTTAAAACTAGATTGTTGTTTTCTTTGGCTCGTTTTAGTAATTAAAACTAGAATTCTAGTATCTTTGTCCTTGACGTCTAATTCTTGTAATGAAGAAAGAGGCCATTATATGAGAAATTAAATTAGACTTTTTTTAATATTTTCATTTTCTTTTATTTCAGATCATTTCATTTTATTTTATTCTTACTTTATTTTGTTTTATTCTATTTTATTTTTTATTTTATTTTTCGTCTTCGTTTCGTTTCGTTTCGTTTCGTTTCGTTTCGTTTCTTTTCTTTTCTTTTCTTTTCTTTTCTTTTCTTTTCTTTTCTTTTCTTTTCTTTTTCTATTTTCGTTTCTTTTCTTTTCTTGTTCTTATCTTTTTCTTTGCGGTGCGTGGGTTTCTTTTCTTTGTGGACGGGTCTTTTCTGTTTTCTTTTCATTTCCGTTTTCTTTTCTTTCCTTTTCTTTTCTTTTTCTTTTCATTTTTCATTTCCTTTCCTTCCTTTTCCTTTCCTATTCCTTTCGGAGCCTTTCCGGGTTCCTTTTCCTTTCCTTTCCCCCTTTCCTTTTCTTTCCTTTCCTTTCCTTTCCTTTTTCCTTTTCTCTTTTTCTCTTTTCTCTTTTTCTCTCACTCTCCATCGTCTCTCTCTCTTCCAATCTCTTCACTTCTCTTCTCATCTTCTTCTTCCTCTCCCTTTCTTCTCTCTTTCTCTTCTTCCTCTCTTTTCTCTTCTCTCTTTCTCTTTCTCTCTTCTCTCTTCTCTCTCTTCCTCTCGCTTTCCTTCTTCTCTCTTCTCTCTCTCTCTCTCTCTCTTTTTCTCTCTTTCTCTCTCTCTCTCTCTCTCTCACTCTCTTCTCTCTCTCTCTCTCTCTTTTCTTTATCTCTCTTTTCTTTCTTCTCTCTCTCTCTTTTCTTTTCTCTCTTTCTTTTCTCTTCTCTTTCTCTCTCTCTCTCTTTCTTTTCTCTCTCTTTTCTTCTCTCATTCTCTCTCTTTTCTTCTCTTTCTTCTCTTCTCTTTTCTCTCTCTTTTCTTCTCTTTTCTCTCTCTCTCTTCTCTCTCTCTTTCTTCTCTTTTCTCTCTTTCTCTCTCTCTCTCTTTCTTCTCTTTTTCTTCTCTTTTCCTCTCTCTTCTGCTCTCTCTCTCTCTTTCTCTCTCTCTCTCTCATTCTTCTCTTTTTCTCTCTTCTTCTCTCTTTTCTTCTTTTCTCTCTCTCTCTCTTTCTTCTCTCGTTTCTCTCTTCTCTCTTCTCTCTTCTTCTCTCTCTTCTCCTCTCTTTTTTCTCTTTTCTTCTCTTTTCTCCTCTCTTTTCCCCCTTTCCCTCTCCTCTCCCTCTCCCTCTCCCTCTCCCTCTCTTTTCCCTCTTTCGTCTTTCTCGATCTTCTCTGTGTGCGTGCATTCGTACACGTGTGTGTGTCTGTGTGTTCTCTGTTTCTTCTCTGTGCTGTGTGTGTGTCTTCTGTGTGTGTGTGTGTATGTGTGTGTGTGTGTGTGTGTGTATGTGTGTGTGTTTGCGTGTGTGTGCGTGTTTGCGTGCGTGAACGCATGTATATATGTAATATTTTCATCAAATTCTTTTCTGAACTCCTAACATCTCTGAAGTTAAAACCTTTTCTCCCAGTCACCTGTGCCTATAGTACTCTTTCATAATCATGAGGCAGGACGGAGAAAAAAGCATATGAATAATTCTTCACCATGACATTAATAGCATTCTTATCTTTGTATCTTGAGTGAGATCTGTTTCAGAATTTTCAGACTTCTCTTTAAAACTTCTCTTTTCTTTGGCTCTTTTAGTAATTCTCTTTCTTTTCTTTGGCCTTGACGTCTAATCCTTTTCTTTATAAGAGAAATTAAATTAGACTTTTTTTAATATTTTCATTTTCTTTTATTTCAGATCATTTCATTTTCTTTTATTCTTATTTTATTTTGTTTTATTCTATTTTATTTTTTATTTTATTTTTCCTCTTCATTTCATTTCGTTTCGTTAAGTTTCGTTTTTTCTTTTCTTTTCTTTTCTTTTTTTTTCTTTTCTTTTCATTTCTTTTCTTTTCTTTTCTTTTCTTTTCTTTTTTTTTCTTTTTTTTTTTCATTTCTTTTCATTTCTTTTCATTTCATTTCATTTCATTTCATTTCATTTCATTTCCTTTCATTTCCTTTCATTTCATTTCATTTCATTTCATTTCATTTTCTTTTCGTTTTAATGTATTTTATCTTATCTTTTCCCTTTATTCATTTATTCTTTATTTATTTATTTTATTTATTAAATTGTTGAAAGAATAATGACTCGCTTTTGCCTTATTGATCCCTAGATGAACTCCTCATAGATAAATTAATAAATTAATTAATAAACTAATTAATAAATAAATTAATCAATTATTCCAATAAACGATAAATAGATAAACAGAAATTCAATAAATGGTAAAAAGATGAATAGGTAGATAGTTTTAAGTCTTCAGGACTAAAATGATTGGAAATCAATAATTTATCGTTTCTCAGAAGAAAATAAATAAATAACGAGCAATGCTTCCAAAGGGACTTAAACCGCATCGATATATTTGATTGAAGATATCTGGACAATCCTGTGCATACACACAATTGTGAAGTCGCCAATTCATTTCATGTAAAGAAAACGGGACTATTAACCAAATCGTGAATAACTTCAACTAAACCAAAATATAGAAGCGCTTGAAAAATGCAGTCCATAACAACAACAATAACAGAGATAATAACAATAACAGCAGGAAGAAAGCCATGCATAACCAAAAACCAGTACGTACGTACATACATACATACATACATACAAACATACACACTTAAAACTTAGACTTGGCGTATTACTCATATGGTTACTGTATTGTATTATTGTCAGTGTATCACTACTATTTCAATAAACCTATTATCATTATCATTATCATTATCATTATCATTATTATTTACAGAGAAGACATTTACTTGAATGAGACACGCTGTCCGCTAAAAGCATTTCTTGGGTTTGTACGAAACACAGACGAAAGATAATGGAATATGTGTAATGTTACATATGTACCAGGAAAAACGAAAAACATTATTCATATGTATATATTTATAGAACTAAACAAATACAGGCATGTGCCAAAATGTATTTTTGTGATCAGATAAGCAGAAAAAATACTGGTAAATGTGAAACTAGTCAAAAACGTTTCCGTCAAATTTAAACATCTACAGGGACATCTGAAGGTGTCTTAAATAGACGAAAACGTTCGGACAACGTTTTTTCTGCAAATTAATTTTCACATGTTTCTGTGAAATACTGCAAATAAAAAGGTATATTCACACGTGTGGTCACATATGCGGACACAAGACAAGAAGACTTAGAAATCTATTTACACACGACAGTTAATTGCAAGGATATTCTTCCGTTGCTACATTTTACAATTTTGTGATAAAAACATGGTAAGGATTGACGATAGTAAATCCAACATTGTAGCAAATATACTCGTCAGGCAATAATTTTGTAGCATCCTATTTTTTTTTTCTTCTTTTTTTTGTAAACCACTATATTTTGGTAAAGGAATGAACGATATTGAACTAACAAAAGATGGGCACAAACATGTAGTCAAATATACTCACACAGAAAAGTGTACATAATACACACATGCACAGGAATACCTATTCATTTATATAAAGGAGTTAGTTTAGGTAATAGGCAAATAAATAATGAATTGACAAAAGATACACATAACCATGTAGTCACATTTGCATACACAAAGGTATACACAGCAAGCAAGAAGGTAAGAAAGCGCGCGCGCACACACACACACACACACACACACACACACACACACACACACACACACACACACACACACACACACACACACACACACACACACACACACACACACACACACACACACACACACACACACACACACACATGAGCTCTGAGCCCTCTTCCGAGAGGGAAATAGTTGTCGATCACGAGTCCAACACGTGACCCAAGACCATGGTGAACACACACACACACACACACACACACACACACACACACACACACACACACACACACACACACACACACACACACACACACACACACACACACACACACACACACACACACACACACACACACACACACACACACACACACACACACCCAGAGGCAGAGGAATAACATTTGCATGTGAAAGTAAATGCAAAAGAGCAGCGAGAGGAAAATGTCATCAAGAGCTCACAGGTTGAATAATGTCTTAACCTCTTAAATGTGGTCATCTGCCACAACTACTCTAGTCTACCTGTCGGCTGAAGATTTAATTCAACCGAAGAACTCGCTCAGGACAAATTAAACCTCCATAGCTTGTGGTCCCATTTTATCCTGTTGTTGTTGCTGTTGTTGTTGTATTTTCGTCGTTGTTGTCATTGTCGTCGTTTTTGTCGTCGTCGTTGTCGTCGTTGTTGTTTTGTTGTTTTATTGTATTGTTTTTTGTGTTTTGTTGTTTTCGTCGTTGTTGTATTTTCGTTGTATTTTCGTCGTTGTCGTCTTCGTCGTTGTTGTTTTGTTATTGTTTTGTTGTATTGTTGTTTTTTGTGTTATTTTTCTTGTATTTTCGTCGTATTTTCGTCGTTGTATTTTCGTTGTTGTCGTCGCCGTTGTCGATGTCGTCGTCGTGGTGGTTTTATTGCTGTTTTGCTGTTTTGTTGTATTGTTTTTTGTGTTTTGTTTTTTTGTGTTTTATCATTTTCGTCGCTGTTGTTTTCGTCGTTGTTGTATTTTCGTCGTTGGTATTATATTTTCGTTGTTGTCGTTGTCGTCGTCGTTGTAGTCGGTTTTTTTTTTTTTTTTTTTTTTTTTTTTTTTTTTCACATGGTGTTCTGGGCGTGCGCGTTTGTGTACAATGCAGGCTTCTACAATGTGTTCTGTGGTATGGGGGCGAAGTGTTACATCTAGTGGTGTGCCGATTAATCGGCATCAGCAAGAATCGGCATCGGCGAAAATCGGCATTTTTTTTTTTTTCAGCAAAATATTGCCGATGACGATGCCGATTCTCAAAATAAAATGCCCATTCTTGCCGAGGCCGATTAATCGGCACGCCCCCTAATTACAGTTATCTGTGATGCGGTCATCAAACCTCCTCTGGTTGGCTCCTTCATTGAATAAAATCACAGCAAGGCGCTTCTGTTTGTTTTTTTTTTTTTTTTTTTTTTTTTTTTTTTTTTTTTTTTTTTTTTTTTTTTTTTTTTTTTTTTTTTTTTTTTTTTTTGTGACCAGACCGCGCATAGTCTATGAATGTGTTATTTCTTCTCAAGTTCTTCGTTTAGCCTCTACAAATTTTTCTAGAGTACAACTAAGGTTAGAAAGTTGTAGATTCTGCAGATGTAATAATCAAGGAAGTCTAGCTTATGTTTTGTTCCGTCCATAGTCTAACTTTGTACGATTTCTGCTCAGAGGCTTCACACGGCCTTTATAAAATTTATCTAAACAATTACAGATGTATTGGAAGACAATTGAGGTGTGAAATTTAAAAATTCTGCAGAAGCAATAATGAGGAAAATGTTATCCAGCTTGTATTACTTCCACTTAAAGTATTGATGAACTCATTACGATTTGACATTAGAGAACAATTGAGGTTTGAAAATTATGAATTCTGCAGAAGTGATATTAAGTATAATTTATCAAAGTTAAGGTGTTACACCATTCATTGTCCAGAGACCACACACACACACACACACACACACACACACACACACACACACACACACACACACACACACACACACACACACACACACACACACACACACACACAAACATACATAGACACATACACATAGACACACACACACACACACACACACACACACACACACACACACACACACACACACACACACACACACACACACACACACACACACACACACAGTGGTAGAATTCCCGGCCGCCACTACGGCGGTCCGGGTTCGAATCCCGCCCAGGGCTGAAATAATTTCAGTACCACTGCGCTCCGAGTTGTTACTCCAACTCTCATGGGCGGGGAGTCGGGATGTGTATGTGCGTGTAAGGTCATATATAATAGATTAGTCATAGATTAGTCATATATAAACTCTGAGCTCTCTTTTGGGAGGTAAATAGCTGTCAATCACAAGTCCAACACGTGATCCAATACCATGGTTAATCACACATACACACACACACACACACACACACACACACACACACACACACACACACACACACACACACACACACACACACACACACTGTGACTAGGACTACTGAAAGTTTAATTAATAAATCAAGGTCAAGGATTAATTAGTAAATCCCTTCAGACAAAAACATTAGTTAATTATTACTGAGATATTAACTTCATAGCTATATAGTTACAAGACGAAACCGCCATCATTTCTTACGATCTTGAATCATAGACTTACGACATGTACGAATATATTACGACCTCGTAGTTTTAAGAGTTTCGTAGTGAAGGAAACTCTACACTAACAGGTTTCGCACGTATCGACTTTTCGCCGTGCGCCGTCCACGACACGACGTCGTGCTCTCAAATCACCATGGGTGTTTATGGACGCTTTCACGCGTAGTCGTGACGTGTGAAAGTACCACAGACAACCGTGGTTTTTTGAGAGCACGACGTCGTGTCGTGGACGGCGCACGGCGAAAAGTCGATACGAGTGAAACGAGCGTTGGTCTTGTTGCTGAAAAGGAAAACTTGAAGCCAAACGCTCCACAGCAAGACAAACAATTGAAAACCTACTAGATGATGCTTACTAGGAATCCTAGGAGAGGACCTAACTAGCGCATCTATCCCCTTCATTACAATGACCTAATTTATGTTGGTGACTGTAGGAGACCAAAATGCCTACACTAGGCAGTTCCATGTCCCTCACCATCTATCATCCCCATCCATAATGTTATCTATCCTTCTCTTAAAACAACCAATAGTCTATTTCATTCGTCAACCATTCCATTGGTATACTAATTCTTGCCTATTTCCTTCTTAAATAAAATTTTGTCCAATTTAAATCCATTTCTATGAGTCCAGTCCTGGTGTCTTAATATGATGACCTTGTCTACAGCTGAGGGTCGGGGGAGGCAGGCGGACCCGGGATGAAACATGACTTTACCCGACCGAGACCCCGTTTTCTTTCACGTATGTTCCTGAAATGAGAAAAAGCCTCTGATATTAGCCAAAGGAAATAATGGAATGTGCTTCACTGTGGTAAAAGAGAAGGCAATCTACTTCAGCATTTCAGAGAAGATTTCAGGAGTTCTTGGAAGCTGAAATGAGGCTTCAGGGTAACTCGATAAAGTTAAGCACCTGAAATAGGTTTCCTCCTGAATGAATAAAATCAGCAGATGACTACCAGTCAACTAGATTATTTTCGTTAAATCATTTTCATTAAATTATTAGAAAAGATTGATTAAATGGACCTTGCGAATGTTAGGCGATTTTTTTTTTTCGTCGTTTAAGGAATAAAGATATTTTTTCCTGAATAGAATCGCGCGCATTCACCTAGAATAAATATATAAATAAAGACACGGGTGAAGAGTTTAATAATGGCTGCAAGTATACAGTGTGTGTGTATGTATGCATATATGTATATATGTATATATATGAGAGAAATTCGCTAGTAACAGCGACATCAATCCGATAATTTTATGACAGTCGCATGCAGGATTCGAACCCACTGCTATCGGCCACTCGTAAGATACCTTCACAGAGCCTTAGTCTACTACACCATCAGACACTTAAAAAGGCGAAAAGTGTGAAAGAGATTTGTTCCAATCCTTACCCCTTGCCAACTGGTGCACTTGGGCCTTGTGTAAAACAGGAATTGGGGTCGCAGATTAGTGATCTTTCCTATCCTCGGAAATCAGTTCGATTCCAGGTTTCAAGGCTTTTAAGTGTCTGTTGGTGTAGTGGACTAAGGCTCTGTGAAGGTATCTTACGAGATAGCAGTGGGTTCGAATCCTGCATGCGACTGTCATAAAATCATCGGGTATATATATATATATATATATATATAATGTGTGTGTGTGTGTGTGTGTGTGTGTGTGTGTGTGTGTGTGTGTGTGTGTGTGTGTGTGTGTGTGTGTGTGTGTGTGTGTGTGTCACGATTCACCTCAGGGTCAGACTAGTCGGGACAAAAAATAAGTAAATAGATAAGGACGTACGCAGTTCTGACAAATGACAGAGTTCAGGCAGGATAATTAAACTCTTTGTTAAAATGAAATATTATTACACTGACAAAACAACACATGAGAAATGAACATAGAATAATAACAATATAACAATGCCTATGACGACAAAACGATTCAGATTATTTACCAAATAATTTGTATCTCGTATGATCAGGTGGACGAGACAAAGTCTTTCCAACCGTCACGGGGGATAGAGGTTGGTGGGGGGATGAGTTGGTGGTTTTAGGTGAACGATAATTTCTGGTAGGGGCAGCTTCTGGTAGTGGTTGTGAACAATAATTCTGGAAGGGGGCAGGCTCTAGTAGTTTCTTCTGGTAAGAGAAGCTTCTGGTAGTCGGTAACAAATTTAAGTATGATAATATTTCATGGGAGAAAAACATAAGAGTTGGTGGTTTCAGGTGAACGATAACTTCTGGTAGGGGCAGCTTCTGGTAGGGGCATGCTCTGGTAGTTTCTTTTGGTAGAAGAAACTTCTGGTACAAATTTATATTGATGTTTCTTAATGGGAAAAAACAGAAGAGTCGCGTCGCTCATAGTCAAGCAGCAATGTGGATAGTGTCTGATAAATTCAGATAACAAAGGTTTGAACACTTTGTTTTGGAGACGGCCCGTAGTTATGGTCCAAAGGACTTGGTTAGCGGAGTTGCTGTAAATCGACGATTTGTAGAAAGTCTACGTAGATTATAATGGGCCCTGGACTTCATTTTTTTTTTTTTTTTTTTTTTGTCTCATTTTGCTATGACTTCTGTTGACTTCTGTTGACTTTTGACTTCTGTGTTCTATCTCGGTCGTCCTAGGTACCGTCCTTTTATACTAAGCGAATGGAAGCCGACGTTTTAAACATGGTCAAACGTATCCAACTAGGTAGTTTGAAGATCCTCAGACAATGATAAAGCAGAGCGAGCTTTTCCCGTCAAATCAGGAATGTTTCTGCTTCGTTTTACCAGCGATCATACGTAAAGGGCCCACTCCAACAGACTTGGTATTGCGCAGTGATGGATCAAGTCAAGTATACCTAGCATATACATAATAAGAACGATACTTTATATTCACGCAACGCGTGCCTTAAAATTACAAACAGGAGACTTTATTCACACAATGGCATGTCACAGCACAACCACGTGATTTTACTGCCGTTGAAGACGTGATTTTATATATATAATATAATAGGTATATGACTGTTCGTGGCACGTGCGTGTATGCGTGTGTGTGAATAAACAAAAATGTCACTTTTTACCAATATTTTTGAACAGCCAGGACAAGTGCCCCTCACCAGTGATTTTCAGGAGTCAAGCTTTCACGGTGCCAAGGATGTGCCGACCCCAGAGAAAGTACCACAAAGATGAATAAAATCGCCTGGCGAGAGTTGGAATTGAGGGAAGAGAAGTTCTCTCGCTTGGGGAAAGAGGGAAAGTGAATCAAATCGTCTGGCCATAGCATAGTGAAATGGAAAGTGTCGCGAGATAAGAGATGGTGTCAAGATGGGGCATCGCGTGATGGCACCCAAGGCATGATGGAATGAGCCATCTGGCTAATACAATAAATAAACGATGAGCGATGTTTATAGTTTACGATCCATTTCTACCATCAGTTCATTTTTTATCTTATTGTTATTGATATTGTTGATGTTGCTATTAATGTTGTTATCGGTATTGCTTTTATTATTATCGTTGCTACTTAGTTATTTGTTTAATTGCTTGCTTACTTGTTTTAGTATATTTTTATTATTTTTTCAATCATGAACACAAGGAAATGAATTCTGGAATACCTCATAACAAGCGAAAACGTGTGTGTGTGTTCACGTGTATGTGTGTGTGCGTATGTATGTGTATGTGTGTGCACATGAGAGTGTGTGTATGGTTGTTGCTTCTATTCTTGTTCTTGTTCTTTGTTCTTTATACACTCGAAGAACATTCAGGAGTGCCCATTTTGTACGTAGCATATACTCGTACATAATGCAAATCCATTCACATACTTCTTAAACTATCTTAAAGATGTTCCTTACTTATACTTATGGAAATCCGTAGCTTAGTTTCGTGACCTCCCACTGGGAGAAAGACTGTTGTTATCTCCCCCTCTCCCTCCCTCCCTCTCTCTCCCTCCCTCCCTCCCTCCCTCTCCCTCCCTCCCTCTCCCTCCCTCCCTCCCTCCCTCCCTCTCTCCCTCTCCCTCCCTCTCCCTCCCTCTCCCTCCCTCTCCCTCCCTCTCCCTCCCTCTCCATCCCTCCCCCTCCCTCTCCCTCACGTCCCCCTCCCTCCTCTCCCTCCCTCCCTCCTCTCCCTCCCTCTCCCTCCCTCTCCCTCCTTCCCTCCCTCTCTCCTCTCCTCTGTCCCGCCCTCCCTCCCTCCCCCTCACTCCCTCTCTTCCTCCCTCCTCTCATCTTCCTCCCTCCCTCCCTCCCTCCTCCTCCCTCTCTCCTCCTCCCTCCCTCTCTTCCTCCCTCCCCTTCTTCCTCCCTCCCCTTCTTCCTCCCTGCCCTTCTTCCTCCCTCCCCTTCTTTCCCTCCCTCTCTCCTCTCGCTCTCTCTCTCTCTCTCTCTCTCTCTCTCTCTCTCTCTCTCTCTCTCTCTCTCTCTCTCTCTCTCTCTCTCTCTCTCTCTCTCTCTCTCTCTCTCTCTCTCTCTCTCACCTTCCCTCTCTCTCTCTCTCTCTCCCTCCCTCTCTCTCTCCTTCCCTCTCTCCCTCTCTCCCCTCTTTCCCTCAACCCTTCCATCTTTCCTTACCCACCCTCTCCTCCCTCCTTCATTCTTCCTTTCCACGCAACCCGTCTTTCCCTCTCCCCCCTCTCCCCCTCTCCCCCTCTCCCCCTCTCCCCTTTCCCCCTCTCCCTCCCACTTCACCCCCGCCCTTTTTTCTCTTTCTTTCTCTTTTTGAGGAGGACGGGAAGTTTCTTGAGGCTCATCTTAAACTCTTTATGAATTAATCTTTGTGTCATGTGTAGTTTGCATTCCACTTCAGCTACCTTTGTGTGGAATAATCCCTCTCTTCTCAAAAAAAAAAAAAAAAAAAAAAAAAAAACTTCTCTGGAAACCTGATATTTGTGTAAACAAAATTTCAAATATTCAAATTCAGTTTCCTTTCTTGCTATCTCTGTACTCAAAGTACTTTATAATCTATACTTTATCCTCCATATTCTATACCTTATAATATAGTCGTATGCTCTATAATGCATACTCTACACTCTACCCTCTACACTCTGCACACTATATTCCATGTGTTCTGTAATCTACCCTGTACACTGTATACTCTATGCAATCTGTACTCTTTGTAATCAACACTCAATGTACGAGTAGTCTGAACTCTATACTCTATGTACTCTATTTTCTTTATATTCCGTACTATATATTCTGTACGCTTCTCTACTCTATGTAGTCTGTACTCTTTATAATTTGTACTTTACTATGTACTCTATATCCTCTATACGCTATGTACTATGCACTATATGTACGATGTACTATCCTATGTACTATGCACTCTATGTACTATGTACTCTGTACTCTATGTACCATGTACTCTATTATGTACTCTATATATTCTATACTGTATGTACTAGCCACCCTATGTTCTATGTAATGTATATTCTATTTACTATGTACTCTACTATGTATTCTATGTACTATGTACTCTATGTACTATGCATTCTATGTACTACGTATTATCTATCCTATTTACTATGTACTCTGTGTACTCTGTACTCTACAATGTACTCTATGTACGATGTACTCTATGTACCCTATACTCTATATACTCTGTACTCTATGTACTATACACACTATGTACTGTGTACTATCTATTCTATGTACTATGTACTCTATGTATAAAATATTCTATGTACTATGTATTCTATGTACTCTGTACTATATACTCTAGTACTATGGACTCTATATACTATGTATTCTATATATTATGTACTCTGTGTACTATGTACCCTATGTACTATGTACTGTGTACTCTATAATCTATATTTCGCATACTCTATTCTCTATACTCGTATTCCGTAAATTCTTCATTATTTAGCCTTTTCCCTGACAAGACTTGTTGCTTTGAATTTGTCCACAACGATCTCTCTCTTGCCTATTTCTGATCTCGAAACGTCTATTACCATTCTACATAAGAGATAACTTTTGTAACTATTTATATCTTCTTTCATGGCGTTCATTTACCATCTTCTCCTGAAATCTTTGGCTATCTAATTTCCTCGGAGGAATAAAATCTATGTCAGTCTTGAAGTCTCAGTCTACTTCGAAATAGTTTTGTTCTTCCTGTCTTTGTAACCAGTGAACGAAGCTGATTGTATTATAGTAATTGGAATAGATAAAATACAGAAGTAAATAAGAACAAGTAAAATGAAAATTGACTCATGAATATCAAATAAATAGATATATCGGTGACCAAAAAAATAAATAAAGTAAAATTATTAGTAAACAAGTAAAGAAATACGCAAACAGATAAAATAAAAGACAAGACAACCGGACAAAAAAAAAAAAAAAAAAAAAAAAGTGAATAGATGAAATACAAAATAATAGATAAGAAATAAATAAAAATAAGATGAATATATATAATAAAAAGCATCGATGACAGAATAGTACACATATCAATTTATGGAAACAGATACGTTAAAAATACAACAACAACAAAAATCAAACAAATTAAAGGCCAAATAAACAGAGAGAAATGCGAAAATAAATAGATAAATAGATAAATGAATAAATAGGAAAACGTACCACCATTTTTATTAGGCCTAACTCTATGTCAAGCCAGTATCTTACGCACCAAATAAGCATCTTTTGGGAACAACTCTTCATCTATAAATAATAAACGAGGCAGGGAGCTTACACCAAGAGCCGCTTAACGGCGACTGAAGCCTTCACCTATGCATGAATATTTGACAACAAGTCTCCCGTGACTCATCATGAGTCAAATGACAGCATAAAATGCTCCAATGCTATGCATCACTGTACAGATGATGTTGATGACGTTAGCTGATTTTATTATACAAAGAAGGATGTGGTCGTTGAGCGGGTCAGGGTACAAGCGTCTGGAGGTGATGTCAGTAAAGCTCGTTTCACACGTGCCGACTTTTCGCCGTGCGCCGTACACGACACGACGTCGTGCTTTCAAATAATCGATCATGGGTGGTTATGAACCCTTTCACACGTCTCGACCATGGTCGTGAACGGCATCCGTGGTTATTTGAAAACACGACGTCGCGTCGTGTCGTGGACGGCGCACGGCTTAAAGTCGATACGTGAGAAAGGAGACTAAGGAAACACGGTCGTGTATGAACCGATATTCAAAGAGGCTATCATGCCTAACTACCACGCAGGGAGGGGAACAGTGGAAATGCGGCAACGAGAAAAAGCAATAAAGGAAGACACAGTTCATTAGGGGTGAATAGAATAGACTGACATTTGCTACAACATTAGGGCCATGAAACTGAGTGTCGGTAGTACTTTTGAGTTGTAAAACATTTTTTCATTTATTTTTTATTCATCTATTTATTTATTTGTTTATTGGTTTTACTTGTTTTATTTATTTTATTTCTTATTTTATTCATTTATTTTATTTGTTTTATTTGTTTTATTCATTTTATTCGTTTTATTCGTTTTATTCGTTTTATTCGTTTTATTCATTTTATTCATTTTATTAATTCTATTCATTTTATTCATTTTATTCATTTTATTCATTTTATTCATTTTATTCATTTTATTCATTTTATTCATTTTATTCATTTTATTCATTTTATTCATTTTATTCATTTTATTCATTTTATTCATTTTATTCATTTTATTCATTCATTTTTTTATTTATTCATTTATCTATCTTATTCTACTTTTTTAGGAAGGCCGCTCGTCTATACAACAGCTCTGTGAGCTATTACGTAGCTGTGAAACTGCCATTTTCCTGCAAATTTGGAGCTGAGCAGCTCATTTCCTCTTTGGGTACGAGGGCGTGTCTGTATTACTCTCCTCATTTTCTTCTTTTTCTTCTTCAGTCAAAGAAAAATCAGTGAGGAGTTGCCAATTGAGAATATATTGTACACTTGAAGGAGAAAAACTTCTCTAGAGGCAGTTCTCTTGATTATTGTCTTGTTTTAATTTATTTGTTTTTTTTCTATTTCTTTTTCGTTTTCTTTTATTTCTTAAACTTATCTTCATTTTCTCATATTATCTTACTTTTTATTAGATCTTTTTTTTTTCTGTCAAGCAAGTACCATCGAGATGAATGAAGTGGTGTAGGAGCTGATTCGATTCTTAAGAAAGTAGAAAACTGATCGGAAGATTTATTATGTTATTCTTCAACAAGTATTACAGGACTCAAGAAAGCTCTACCAGAAAGAAGAGTTAAGTGGGCAACAGACATAGATATAGTTAGATAAGCTCCTTGACATATTCTCTCTCTCTCTCTCTCTCTCTCTCTATCTATTTATCTATCTACACATGTATATCTCTCGATCTGTCTATTTATTTGTCTATTTGTTTATCTTTCTATCTCTATCTTTATATCTCTCTAAAATAAGGAAAAACATGAAATTGACATCCACAACAAAGACAAAAAATTACTAACAAACTCATTACCTGGCAGGGAACGCAATAATAATAATAATAATAATAATAATAATAATAATAATAATAATAATAATAAAAAAAGTCTGGGATCAAAAGATTAAACAGTGGAGTACCCCAAGGATCAGTAATCTCGCCCACACTATTCAACCACCTTACAATTTATATCCCTCACATTAAATCCAGAGCATAACCCTTCAGTCCCACATACCCATCCCATTACATAAGCTGAACCAAATAAACGTAGAATAGATAAGTAATTGAATAAATTATGATTTTTGATAAATCAATCAATAAGATAAATAGAGAAATACATAGATAAACGAATGTTAGACACGCAACACTCTAATTAAACATCTTCACCAACCTAGTACTACACCACAGAACATATATAAAAATAAAATACTCAAATCACAAAACTTGTACTCCAAGACTAACCCCCTTTATTACCCCCAGACTCCCCCAGACGTCAATCCTACAGAGAAATCCTTCCCCTGAGAAGTAAGATCTACAGCAGGATTTCGTTCAGTTCACCAGCCAGCCCTCACTACCAACACAGACCAAGCTTGGGTATAGAAATGCACTGCTTCAGATACAATCACCGCACACAGAACACTAACCATTTCATCCCACACTCCTATACTATAACTGTACCTAGACAACAACACAGTATCTCTTCTTTGGGTGACTTGTGGCTGTTGGCGGTTATCTCGGGGTCGTGGGTCTCCAGCAAGAGAGACTTGGGGCAATGGATTGATGTTCGTGTGCCACAAAACTCTCAAAGTTAAAGTGAATATGAATTTGTACAATGACAATACATTTCATATGAGAGATTTGTGATGATAATACTTTATGTAACATAGAAGCTCTAGTATTCACATGTTTCTATAAAAGAGGGGAAATTATTTTCCCTAGGCATCGTAGGATTACAGAGTAAAAGGCATAGAGGAAAATTTTATTTTTACGAATGCTTTAACCTCGTTGCATCCAGTCATTCTCGATTTTTTCGCGGTTTCGACAAATCAAAAATTATGGCCGGATGATGATCCCGCTGCAAGAGAGGAAAAAAAGGACCGGACGTAAAAACAGGACATTATATGAAAAATAGGACATGTGTCACAGGAAATGAATCAATGTGTAAAGAAAAGGTCAAGAGTTCACGCCACGAGGCCCTTCACATACTACCAAGTCCATCACGTTTGTCCCTTGTAACCAGGTGATCATGTGGTAGTTGGCTGTTGCCCATTGAGAATCATTATACTTATGATGTAGGACCAAAGTCGAACTCGACAGAGAGGACATTAAGTAAACTACTTAAGGTGCGACTTGAACACGGGATTTATTTGAAACATGGTGAGTTATTTCCCATAATTAATTTTGGAAAATAGAATAAAATCATAAATTAGAATAGAATATAGATAATAATGTCATCGTTGTGGCTGGAGCGGCGTTTTGAGATGCCCCGAAAGATCTTGACATTATCATTATTATAGTAGAAGTATTCGTAAGGACTTGTTAGAATGATTTGAGTATTCTCTCTCGGTACGATGTTTCGCTTATTACAGCTTTTTTTTCAAGTATATAATTGTGATACACACAACTGAGATTAATTAAGAGAATCAGGGAGAGGTCATCGGAGCTAAGGAAGGTTGACAAGATAGATCAGTTGTCTTGGTGCAGGAAAAGAGAGGATGGATCAACTGTCTAAGAAAAGGAAAGGTTAAGGAGAAGATGGATCACTTGTCTAGGTGTAGGACATTAGTTGACTGCCGTTGAACCAAAATAAATAGATAAATGAATAAATAAATAGATAAATAAAT
>NC_134779.1:22655430-22657930 GCF_046742065.1 Oratosquilla oratoria | reverse complement strand
TCCTCCCCTCTCCTCCCCTTGTCCCCCTTCTCCTCCCACCTTCTCCTCCCCTCTCCTCCCCTTGTCCCCCTTCTCCTCCCACCTTCTCCTCCCTCCTTCTCCTCCCCCCTTCTCTTCCCTCTTCTCCTCCCCTTCTCCTCCCTCCTTCTCCCTCTTTTCCTCTCCTTCTTCTCCCCTTTCTCTCCTCCTCCTTCCCCTCCCCCTTCTCTCCACCTCCTTCCTCTCCCCCTTCTAGCTGGCTCGACGTTAAAAGTGGCGTACCGCAAGGATCAGTTTTGGGACCCGTCTTGTTCTTAATATATATAAATGATCTAGATGACGGCCTCCTCTGCAAAGTATCAAAATTTGCTGATGACACAAAAATTGCCGGTAAAGTAACAACCACCAAAGAGAAAGAAACTCTACAATCCGATCTAGATAAATTATCAAGATGGGCTAGCAAGTGGTAAAAGGAAATTTAACGTTAACAAATGTAAAGTTATGCACATTGGAGGTAACAATGGTCACATCCAATACCAAATGAATGGCGAAATACTGGACTCAATAACTAAAGAAAAAGATCTAGGAGTTTTAATATCAAATGATTTGAAGCCAAGTCAACATTGCTCAAAGGTTGTTAAAACAGCAAACAAATTAGTTGGCTTCATCGGAAGAATCTTCGAAAATAAATCAGAAAAAATATTGCTAAACCTCTATAACTCCTTGGTTCGTCCCCATCTAGAATACTGTGTACAATTTTGGTCCCCATACTACCAGAAAGATATTAACAAACTAGAAAGAGTACAACGGAGAGTGACCAAAATGATACCAAGGCTGAGAAATCTGCCGTATGAAGAAAGACTCAAAAATCTAAACTTATTCTCCCTCTCAAAAAGAAGAATGCGAGGAGATTTGATTGAGGCTTTTGAAATGTCCAAAGGCTTTGAAAACATTAATGTCAAAGATTACTTCTTATTAGACCAATCAAATACAAGAAGGCGCCACGATTTCAAAGTAATTGGCAAAAGATTCTCTACGAACGAAAGTAAGCACTTCTTCTTTAACCGGGCTGTTAACGTGTGGAATTCGTTACCTCCCACTGTCGTCGAAAGTAACACGATAACAACATTTAAAAATCGCTTAGACAAATACTTGGAATCTAATCCGCAGATAAAATATTATCCTTTGCAATAAAAGATATGACAACCAGACATTTAATCACAATTGGATTAATTGGATAGGATAGTGATAGCAATAGTGTTAGTTCATCTTCTATCGCCTAGTTGCCCTGTTTCCTTAACTTTAGTGTAGTTTAGTTAATACAAACAGCCTCGTTAGGAACAGTAGGCCTGCTGTTGTTTGTTCTTCCTTTGTGTTCTTTGTGTTCCTCCCCCTTCTCCCCCTTCTCCTCCCCCTTCTCCTCCCCTTCTCCTCCCCCTTCTCCTCCCCCTTCTCCTCCCCCTTCTCCTCCCCCTTCTCCTCCCCCTTCTCCTCCCCCTTCTCCCCCTTCCCCTCTCCTCCCCTTCTCCTCCCCCCTTCTCCTCCCCCCTTCTCCTCCCCCTCTCCTCCCCTTCTCCCCTTCTCCTCCCCCTCTCCTCCCCTTCTCCCCTTCTCCTCCCCCTTCTCCTCCCTCCTTCTCCTCCCTCTTCTCCTCCCCTTCTCCTCCATCCTTCTCCTCCCTCTTTTCCTCTCCTTCTTCTCCCCTCTCTCTCCTCCTCCTTCCCCTCCCCCTTCTCTCCTCCTCCATCTCCTTTTCCTCCCCCTCTCTCCTCCCCCTTCTCCTCCCCCTCTCCCCCTTTTCCTACCCTCCTTCTCCCTCTACCCCTCCTCCCCCTTCTCCTCCCCTTCTCCTCCGCTTTCTTCTCCGCTTTCTTCTCCTCCTTCTCCTCGACCTTCTCCTCTCCTTTTCTTCCCCCTTGTCCTCGTCTTCTCTCCTCCTTCTCTCCTTCTCCTCCGCCTTTTCCTCTCCCTCTTCCTCTCATCCTCCATTCCTCTTTCCCTCTCACTCCCCACTGTTTCTCTTCCTCTTATTATTACACCTATATTTCTCCTCTTCCCCCTCCTCTCCACTCCGTTCCTCTCCTTTCTCACTTCTCTCTCTTTTCTTTCTTTTCTCTCCTTCCTGTTTTCTCACAATTAACTTGTATTATTCCATCCGACCCTTTTCAATCTTTTTCTCCTCCCTCCTTTTATTTTCTCTCTTTTTTCTCTCTATTTTTTGTCCTTTACTCTTCTCTCTTTCCCTTCTGTTAACCCATTTCCTTTCTCTTCTTATTGATGTTTATGTGCATATATGTATGTATATGTATATATATATATGTGTGTATGTATGTGTATATATGTATGTGTATGTATATATATGCATGTATATATATATATATATATATATATATATATAATATATATATACATATATATATATATATATATATATATATAATATATATATACATATATATGTATTCTTGTTGACAGACGGGATTAAATAATATTACTGCTTCTTTATTGTTTATCTTTTTGT
>NC_134779.1:22640430-22650430 GCF_046742065.1 Oratosquilla oratoria | reverse complement strand
AGCGAAATTGGTGTGAGAGCGAAATGGGTGTGAGAGCGAAATGGGTGTGAGAGCGAATTGGGTGTGAGAGCGAATTGGGTGTGAGAGCGAAATGGGTGTGAGAGCAAAATGGGTGTGAGAGCGAAATGGGTGTGAGAGCGAAATGGGTGTGAGAGCGAAATGGGCGTGACAGCGAAATGGGTGTGACAGCGAAATGGGTGTGATAGCGAAATGGGTGTGAAAGCGAAATGGGCGTGAGAGCGAAATGGGTGTGAGAGCGAAATGGGTGTGAGAGCGAAATGGGTGTGAGAGCGAAATGGGTGTGAGAGCGAAATGGGTGTGAGAGCGAAATGGGTGTGAGAGCGAAATGGGTGTGAGAGCGAAATGGGTGTGAGAGCGAAATGGGTGTGAGAGCGAAATGGGTGTGAGAGCGAAATGGGCGTGAGAGCGAAATGGGTGTGAGAGCGAAATGGGCGTGAGAGCGAAATGGGTGTGAGAGCGAAATGGGTGTGAGAGCGAAATGGGTGTGAGAGCGAAATGGGTGTGAGAGCGAAATGGGCGTGAGAGCGAAATGGGTGTGAGAGCGAAATGGGTGTGAGAGCGAAATGGGTGTGAGAGCGAAATGGGCGTGAGAGCGAAATGGGCGTGAGAGCGAAATGGGTGTGAGAGCGAAATGGGTGTGAGAGCGAAATGGGTGTGAGAGCGAAATGGGTGTGAGAGCGAAATGGGCGTGAGAGCGAAATGGGCGTGAGAGCGAAATGGGTGTGAGAGCGAAATGGGTGGGAAAGCGAAATGGGTGGGACTGAAATGGGTGGGAGTGATTATTTGCCTATTGAATTAGCCACTCTCCTTATAAGGGTGGAAAATCCCTTGTTATATAGACATATAGAATCTACACGGCTCTATGTAGTATACTGGTTTATAGACGTGAAAAAGGAGACTAACATGGAACTTGTGTAGATTAGCGAAAGAAAGCCTGAATATTTAATCCAACGCTTCTATTATTTGAAGAACAGTTCAAGAAATGGTTCGTCATTTTTGTAGCAATATGAAGGTATCACAAATTCATGGATTGAACCTCTGATATGCACTCGTTTTTTGTTTTTTTTTCTTCAAAGAAGTGCTATATTACTTTTCTACAAAGCTATAACTATACCTTTAATACTCAAGAGTTACGGCACACTAAACATTTCTCGCTAGCATGCTACTTGCTTTTGCTACCTCGTTTATGGTCTCTTGCAACCTCCCTCATGTTCTTTTTCACTCCTTCTTGCCACATCCACCAACGAATACATAAACACATCTTTTTACTCCAAAGCTGGTCCTACAACACAGTTCGCTTTCCGCCATTTCTCTTCGACACCTTCCATACAAACACGACCGAACTCCTGTCTCTTCTCACTACTGTTACCACTCCATCTCATCATCTCCTGCCATGTTCACTCCCAGAATACATAAACTCTGATAACTCCCACCTACAGCATAACTCCCCGGCCACACTCACAGACACCCCCGTTTTCTTCTGTGCTTCTTTACCTGTGCCGAGGAATTCTTCTCTTGTAGTATTCAAAAGTTTTCTCTTCTGAAACGCGACTTCGAGTGAGGTTACCGTTCTTTGATGATATCTAATTTTCTCGTATTATTTTTCATTTTCATCGTATTATTACTTTGCCTCTTGAAAATGTGAATTATTATCTCCACATCCTCCTTCATTCTTGATTTTGTATATTTTTTCGTTTACTTAGCATTTACTTCTGGAAAACTTGGATCCTGTTTTCCTTCTCTTCTTCCCTTTACGAATTTCTATCTTATGTCTCTAGTGACTTCACATATATCTCTTCAACATTATTTACACACGTACAGTGACCAACACGTGGAGTAAATTATACATTCATACATTATAATATCCATGGAAGAGTGGCAACAACGGCAGGAACATCAACAACGAAGGCGCCACAAACAGCACCACCGACAACAAAAACAACACTGATAACATTAATAACACTGACAACAATAACAACAACAACAACAACAGCACCGACAACAAAAAACACTGATGACAACAAAAACAACAGCACCGACAACAGCAACAACACCGACAACAACACCGACAGCAACAACAACACCGACAACAATAACACCGACAACAACACCGACACCAACAAGTATTTTGTCCTTTTCCCTCTCCCACGCTAAGTCTCGTTTGCTTTAATAAAATATGTTTCCTGCAGTGCATTCACAAAATTAACCTTTTCACTTTGACTTCAGGGGAATTTTTTTTTTTTTTTTTTTTTTTTTTTTTCAACCAAACCATTATATTAGCTTGAGGGAAACGTCCTTGCAGTTTCAGTAGTAGATTCGTTTTGGGTAAGGTATATGCTGTGATCCTCTTTTTTGTGCTAGTTTGTCTCTATAATTTTTTTCTAGCTCCTGAGAAATGTCAAATGAACGTCTCTGATTGGGTTTACATCTCATCCACGCTTCTCACTTACACATGATGGAGGGGCACTCCAACAATAGACTGGAGAGTTTTTAACAAGGATTGAAAATTGTACCTGAAATCATAAAATAGAGGGATGTGAAGCTAGGTCTACAATGCACTATAAGTTCCTTATTCAAATGAATTTCCAATACAGTGTAATGTAATAGGAACACATAATAGCAACATACATACATACATACATATACCAAGGCTTTTTCCCCCTTGCAAGGGAGGTAGGGAACACAATGATATAATAGGAACAATAATAGGAACACAAGCAGTGGATCTTTTGGTGTAGAACGAGTCTTGACTGAAATTGGCATATAGTTGGATGGAGAATTGGATAAATCATTTTCCATTTTGCTAGAATGTATTTGTATCAAAGAAGACCGAGGGGAATGTCCACAAGTGATGGTCTTGGTAATATAAGCTAACAAGAGACTTGGTCATTTATCGGAACTGGATTTGGTTGGACAAATTTAGATTTAAGATGAAATAGGCAAGAACTGGTTTACCAATGGAATGGTTAACGAATGTAATAGACTTAGTAATCATGTAGTGAGACCTGAAACTATTGTTTTAAGAGAGATTTGATAACTTTATGGTTGGGAATGATAGGTGGTAATGGACATGGAACTGACTAGTGTAGGCCTTATGGTCTCTTGCAGTCTGCTTCATTTTGATGTTCTTATCTTACTAGATTCCAAGACTGTAGACAAAAAAAAAAGAGAGAAACTTGTTTCCTTAACACTACAGATTAAATGGAAATATCTGAAGTACTAAACTAATTGATCATTGAAACATTTTGTGTGGGGAAGTTTGAAAAATAGAGTTAAGGCGTTTGTTTAGATAAGTCTCATAGCTTTGGTCAGTCTTATATATGATTATATATGCTGATACTTTGTTTCTCGCGTAGACTGCAATTTGATTTCAATCTACGAAGTTAATGAAAAAAGTAAAATTCAAGACCCATAGTTCTTGCTATAGTGAATCTCAAAAATTCAAAACAAATTTCAAGCATTAGAAGCAAAATCAAATTTCAAAAATATACTAGGATTTGAAATTGTTCTTCTGGTATTCGAAATTTTGGAACTTCTTGTTTCTAGTATTGCAAAATTTCGAATTTGAGAGATTCTCAATGACCCCATGGCCCCTCAAAGTGTGGTCCGAAGGCCCTCAGTGCTCCGTGGATCTTAGACAGATGGTCCGTGAGAGCCATCTATCATGGACTGGAGGTGAAGCTTTTATTCCTGACGTTTCGTCTAGCGACTTTCTCAAAGGAATCAGCATACTAGATACAATCAGAACACAGCGTTATACGCTCGCATACCCCCTTGAGCCGTAAGGCGTGTATATAAACTCTGTATGTAGGCCTATCTAGTATGCTCATTCCTTTGAGAAAGTCGATAGACGAAACGTCAGGAATAAAAGCTTCACCTCCAGTCCATGTTTCCTTTACCGTGTCTATACAACTTGTTCACATGGATTTCCATCTGTCAACAGTGGTGGAATATCAACCATAAGCACCTGTCAGGAGTGTATATATCACAAGTCTTCAGGTAAAAAGAGCCTTTTTATTCCCATTATCTTTGTGTACTGATTATTTCTGTAATCATACTTCTATTGTTAATTGTTATTTTGTGTTTGTGTATGCACCTTTTACTTTTTATTAGGAATGTCCCATTTGGGGCTACAGGGAGAAGGATGCCTAGTCCCATCCCCGTCCCGTTTTTTGTTGCCTCGTACGACTCAAGTGGGAAGACTTGGTGGCAGTATTCTTTTCCCCAACCCAGGGGAGTGGGTAAGATGCAGGGATGACCCGTCATCCAGGAGGTGCCAAGATAAGGGGGAGGGAAGAATGTGGAGGGGAGGGGAGTATGTTGGGGATGGAATGGGTGGGTGTGGTTTTTATGACTGTTTTTTGGCTACCTTCCTTATAAAGGGGAAAAAGCATTTGTCATATGTATCTACTCGTATGTATGTATGTATGTATGTATGTATGTATTTATATATGTATGTATTTATATATGTATGTAATGTGTGTATGTATGTATGTATGTATGTATGTATATGTATGTGTATGTGTGTCTGTATATAATGTATGTATGTGTATGTATGTATGTATGTATGTATGTAAATATGAAACTTGTTAACCCACTGTCGGAGAAAAGAAATCAGAAATACTAATTATCTGTATATTTCGACCACTGACTGTGGTCCTCTTCAGCAGAATGAAGAGGACCACAGTCACTGCCTTAACACAATGCTGAAGAGGACCACAGTCAGTGGTCGAAATATACAGATAATTAGTATTTCTGATTTCTTTTCTCCGACAGTGGGTTAACAAGTTTCATTTTACCAATGTGCTATTGCATTACGCTGTGCTAATATGTATATATGTATGTATGTATGTATGCATGCATGTATGCTTGACTTTTTTGTGTCAACCAGCTATGTGAGGGGGACCTAGCTTTATTTTCTGTCATAAAAAAGTCCTTGATTAAGATAAATCTGTAAATCACTAATCTAAACAGTTTACCTACACACTCACCATCATGAACGATCACTGAATTGTCATTTTCTCAATCGCTCACTTAGTTTCCATTGGACACGAATAGTCGACTTTATCTATACACAGTTATTCTTTGATTAATTATAAATCCTCTGACTTCATCAAACACGTTTGTTCACATTTCATTTCCTTTATTAAACCTTCTTGTTTATATCTGATTTATACGTTTCGATAATATTTTCCTTATGTCAAATTTCCGTAATGAAATCAATGTGACTGCTTTGCAATGCTCGTCATAGACGCCCTGGTTTATTAATTTTATCCATTCATTTAGTTAATATCAAGAAACAGTTTATATCTGCCAGTTAATCAATATATTAATTGTATTTAGCCATATCAATTGATTAATAACGGGTTTAATCAAATGCTTCTCATTGAGTTGTTGATATTTGTATTCTCTGCAAAATTTAATGACATTCTCGATAACCATAAGATGGAGGTCATTGAATACATTGATTCCTTCTTCGATATCCAACGCTTTTATCTATGGCAGCGGACCGTGACCCCTTGGGGATCAATAGAACTTCATAAATGGGACCACAAGCCTGAAACTAGTGACAGTTAGTGGATACGCGACGATTAAATCTGGTGATAAAGTGGTCTCCAGTGAGGTACGGAACAGAAATTCATAAATATGGGGTATATGAGAAAACGTGTTAAGAATCATCGATCTATGGGGACATGGAGTCGAAGAGATGAAGTCAACAGGTGGTAAAAGAGAGGTATAAGGAAAGTTAGAGAATGGAACATGGTGGGACTATGTATGTAATGGAATCAGCTCGGTGATACCTTGAATATTTTTTCTTTATTCTGTCGTAGTGATCTTGAGAGAGAGAGAGAGAGAGAGAGAGAGAGAGAGAGAGAGAGAGAGAGAGAGAGAGAGAGAGAGAGAGAGAGAGAGAGAGAAAGGGAGAGGGAGAGAAAGCAAGAGAGATAGAAAGAGAGAGAAAGAAAAAGAAAGACAAAGAAGAGAGGAAGGGAAAGAGAAAAAGAAAGAAAAGAGAGAGAAAGAGAGAGGGGGAGAGAGGGAGAGAGGAAGAGAGAGAGAGAACGGGTAGAGAAAGAGAGAGAGGGGGAGAGACAGAGAAAGAGAGGGAGGGAGGGAGGGAGAGAAGGTCAACCTCCACCCAATCCGAGATCTCGGTCGATCAAGGTCATATTCAGAGCAGGGGTCCCGACCCACAAGAGAACGAAATCGCCCTACACCTGCTCCACCTGCTCCACCTGCTCCACCTGCTACACCTGCTCCACCTGCTACACCTGCTCCACCTGCTACACCTGCTCCACCTGCTACACCTGCTCCACCTGCTCCACCTGCTACACCTGCTACACCTGCTCCACCTGCTCCACCTGCTCCACCTGCTACACCTGCTACACCTGCTCCACCTGCTCCACCTGCTACACCTGCTACACCTGCTACACCTGCTACACCTGCTACACCTGCTACACCTGCTACACCTGCTCCACCTGCTCCACCTGCTCTACCTGCTCCACCTGCTACACATGTTTCACCTGCTCCACCTACTACACATCCACCTGCTCCACCTGCTACACCTGCTCCACCTTACTGACTGGACCGAGAGCAGAGGCACGCTGGAGCAGGTCTAGCAAAGAATAACTGCTTTTTTGAGAGGATGCATAATTGCTCTCTCAGTGCTTGCGCAACGGATGCTGTAACACTGATAGCTAGCACAGGTGTTTTCTTCTCTCGACTGCTCTGGTATAGGCAGACTGCTCGAAACGCTGGCTAGAGTGGAGGAAAGTGGAATGTAAGAGGGAAATGAAAGGAGTTTGTCTTGAAGATTTTCGTAACGAGATGAGCAAATGTCTGAAGATGGGTTTCGTGTAAATTCACAGCGTATTCATAATACGTGTCTTGTTTTATAAATACATACATACATACATACATTATACACCTACATTATGTACAGTATATACATTGTATACATACATCACACACAGTATATACATTACATACGTAAATTATATACAGTATATACAGTACAACCATACATACAGTACATACATACATACATATATACATACATTATACACCTACATTATATACAGTATATACATTGTATACATACATCACATACAGTGTATACATTACATGCGTATACTATATACAGTATGTACAGTACATACAGTGCAACCATACAATACATACATATAGTACATATATACAGTACATACATACAGTACATACATACAGTACATATATACAGTACATACATACATACATACATACATACATATACATACATACATGGGAAAAACACGAGAAAAACAAGACGAAAACTGTAAAAAGATTCTGCACATTACATATATTCCATCTTCAGACAATACAGGTGTGGCATACAAATTACCTTATAAAAATTGTGACACACATTGCATCAATCTATCAGGAAAAGAATAAGGAAATCCCAGGATTTCCTGGTATAAGTAAAGCCCTAAACAAGCTCAGTTAATTAGTGGTTTATTCCAACACAAAGCCAGCCGCGGATGACCATCACACTGAGGGGAGAGTTTTCAAAGTCTCGGCAAAATTCAAATCTTTCTTTAAAACAGTGATTACCGAACTATGCCCCGTTTTTTGTTTCTAGTTGACCCTCACGTGCAACACAAATAACACAATTAAGGTCATCATATTAAGCCAACAGGGCAGGACTTGCAGTATATTATTTGTTTTTGTTTTGTTATAATTTGTCTGTTTGATTCTCATTTATTATTAGTAATATGTCAATCTATTATTATTTACTATTTACCTGTTTGTTTATTATCTAACTATACCTATGCATTTATTCATGTATTTTATTTGTTATTTACACTATTATAGTTTTTATTTATTCATTTATCATTATATATTTTTTCGCATCCGACCTAGATATGGACCAAAAGGTCTCCTGTTGGCATGCTCCGCCTTTGTAATCCTTTGTAAATTTAGATTTAAGAAGGAAATAGGAAAGAATTGGTTTACTAATAGGGTGATCAATGAATAGAACAGACTTAGTAACCATATAGTAACTTTATGGAAAGGGATGACAGGTGGTAATAGACATGGAGCTTCCTAGTGTAGGCCTCATGGTCTCTTGCAGTCTCCTTCATTCTTATGTTCTATGCTATGTTCTTATGCCCCCTCTCCCCATTTTTTTTTTTTTTTTTTATGAAATTTACATATTTTTCTCTTTACATTTTAGCATTGTTTAGGTTGAAAACACAGGTTGGGGTGACGGATAGAATTATATTTTGAGCATATGTAGCAGCAAATATTAGTCCCTGGAATTACTTAATTATTCTTATTAAACAGTTATTTTTGAGCAGATGATTTCACGTCTCCCTTGTACCCTCCTCAAGCTTCCTTGGGGGCGCGTGCCCCTAATTTAGAAATCACTTTTTGAAAAATAAGACAGTAATATAAACCTTTTTGATTTCTGGTATTTGTATCATAGCCCGCGTGGACCAGTGGGTAACGCCCCTGCCTCGGAACGGGGTAGGCCCGGGTTCGATCCCCGGGAAGTATAAAAACACTGTCATGCCTTGCTAACCCTTTCCCACAACGGGGGAACATCAGAGGTGAGGTAGACCAGTGTCGCACATATACGTTAGCACCTAATGAGTGTGGTCGAGATGATTTCATTAGTTTCAGTCATCATTCACAACCACAGTCATTCCAGCATAGTGCGCACTTTACTTGGACTTCTCACAGCATATACAACCCTTATATCCAAGCCGGATTGGGCCACCGTGGCGAGGTACAGAGGCTGTATCGTCTCTCAAGGGATAGGTCGGTCCTGCAGTAGACCACTAAGGCTCAACAGCAACAACAACAGCAACAGCAACAGCAACAGCAACAGCAACAACAACAACAACAACAACAACAACAACAACAACAACAACAACAACAACAACAACAACAACAACAGCAACAACAACAACAACAACAACAACAACAACAACAACAACAACAACAACAGCAACAATTATTACTATTACTACTATTATTATTGTTATTGTTATTGTTATTGCTCTTATTGTTGTTATTGTTCTTATTGTTCTTATTGTTCTTATTGTTCTTATTGTTCTTATTGTTCTTATTGTTCTTACTGTTCTTATTGTTCTTATTGTTTTTATTGCTCTTATAATTGTTATTGTTATTATTGTTGTTATTATTAATTTATTACATTGACGAAAAATGTAAACACGAGACATGGGCATTAGGAATGCAAATCGTTAATAACTGAATTAGTCATGGAACATTTAATCTTCGGACTGATAATAGAGCAGGTCATTGGGGTGGTGAGATCAGGTCGTGACCTAGGTCAGGTTGTGGCCTAGGTCTTGTCGTGACATAGGTCAGGTCGTGACCTAGGGCAGGTCGTGACCTAGGGCAGGTCGTGACCTAGGGCAGGTCGTGACCTAGGTCAGGTCGTGACCTAGGACAGGTCATGACCTAGATCACTAGGTCATGACTCCCCATATCATCTTCCCTCCTTGACCGTGCGTGTATCAATATATCCTGATATTTCAGTGTATTGTTTGTGTGAGGATGTAATACTCGTATATGAAATGTTTCTAAATATACTCTTATTTTTTCACATTAACAACCCATGCTATATGTATACGTCTATATGTGTGGTTCCTTAATTTCCAATTATCATATTTAGATTTCAATTCATATATTGTTCCAGCTTAGAATATATCACTTAAGCTATTACAAATATCTATGCATGTGTATGGAAAATATTCATTTAAATATTTTAGATATGTATGTATGTGTGTATGCAAGTACGAGTATGTATGTACGTATGTACTGTATGTAATAAGTGCATGTATGTATGTCTTTTATATAAATCTAATTAAATACAATGCATTTTCATAAGTGTTAATCATTTTCCTATTGTTCTACACTTCCCTCACAATATTCCTTACATGACGAAGTTAAGCAAAATACCAATTCTCTCAAC
>NC_134779.1:22625430-22627930 GCF_046742065.1 Oratosquilla oratoria | reverse complement strand
AGAAGAACGCGAGAAAGAAGAACGCGAGAAAGAAGAACGCGAGAAAGAAGAACGCGAGAAAGAAGAACGCGAGAAAGAAGAACGCGAAGAAGAACGCGAAGAAGAAGAACGCGAAAAAGAACGCGAAGAAGAACGCGAAGAAGAACGCGAAGAAGAATGCGAAGAAGAACGCGAGGAAGAACGCGAAGAAAAACGCAAAGAATAACGCGAGGAAGAAGAAGAAGAAGAAGAAGAAGAACGCGAAGAAGAAGAAGAAAAAGAAGAAGAAGAAGAAGAAGAACGCAAAGAAGAAGAAGAAGAAGAACGCGAAGAAAAAGAAGAAGAACGCGAAGAACGCGAAGAAGAACGCGAAGAAGAACGCGAAGAACACGAAGAACGCGAAGAAGAAGAGGAAGAAGAAGAAGAAGAAGAGGAACGCGAAGAAGAAGAAGAGGAACGCGAAGAAGAAGAAGAGGAACGCGAAGAAAAAGAAGAAGAAGAAGAAGAGGAACGCGAAGAAGAAGAAGAAGAAGAAGAAGAAGAAGAGGAAGAAGAAGAAGAGGAAGAAGAAGAGGAAGAAGAAGAAGAAGAAGAAGAAGAAGAAGAAGAAGAAGAATACCACCTGACCCCGACTTACCCAAGCGCTTTTTCAAGAATATTTTTAGGACAAAGTGTCACCGTAATACCACCTGTCCCCGACTTCCACAGCGTTTTTTAGAAGAATATTTTTATTTAGACTTAGATATGAGAGAGTGATAGGTGGGGAAGGTAAACGAAGATGGGCTTTTAGAATACGTCCTAACGTTTTGGTCACTATGACTTTCTTTAGAGGAGTCCTCTGAAGAAGGTCATAATGACCGAAACGTTAGGACGTATTCTAAAAGCCCATCTTCGTTTACCCTTCCCTATTTATCACTCTCTCATTTGTCTAAAACAAATTATATATATATATATATATATATATATATATATATAATATATATATATATATATATATATATGTGTGTGTGTGTGTGTGTGTGAGACTATACAATATATACATCTGTTAGACAATATTTGTACTTTTGCATCCATCCATGAAGTTTACATTTCGGCTCATTGTCTTGTAACTGAGCAAGAACCATTTTCCGCTTATTTAAGCAACAGATACTCAACAGCTTAACAATTTTTCGTTTACGCATTGAAAGCACAAGTTCGAGTTCATGTTTCCAGGAACTCTGGAATCTTGACGACCCCCAGGCCAGATGTCATAATGTTTTTGTTTTTTTTCCTGTTTTTCTTTTTGAGAATCGCGCGTACAATACAAAGAAAGACCTGAATTGATGATCACCAAACCTTTGTTTATGTAAGTGCTGCGACCTGTTTTCGTGTTCTCAAGGGGATGGAATAGATTGGGGGGGGGGAGAAGGAGGAGGAGGAAGGAAGAGAAGGTGATTGGAAAGAGGAGGAGGAGGAGGGAAGAGAAGGTGGCAGAAAGAGGAGGAAGAGGGAAGAGAATGTGGTGGAAATAGGAGGAGGAGGAGGAAAAGGGGAAGGGAAGAGGAGGAGGGAGAGAGGAGGAGGAGGAGGAGGAGGGAGAGAGGAGGAGGAGGGAGAGAGGAGGAAGAGGAGGGAGAGAGGAGGTGGAGGGAGAGAGGAGGAACAGTACGAACAGAAGATAAAGGAGGAGGAGAAAGAAAAAGAGAAGGAGGAAGAAAAAGAGGAGTTGGAGGAGGAGGAAGAAGAAAAAGAGGAGATGGAGGAGGAAGAGGATAAGAAGGAGGAAGAACAAGAGGAAAAGTAGAAGGGGGAGGAGGAATAGGAGGAGTAGTAGGAATAGAAGATAAAGATAGAGAAGGGGAAGGAGGAAAAAAAAGAAAAGGAGGAGGCTCAGAAATTGGAGGAGGAAGAGAAGGAGGAGAAGAGAGAGGAGGAGGAGGAGGAGAAGGAGGAGGAGGAGGAGGAGGAGGAGAAGGAGGAGGAGTAGAAGAAGGAGGAAGAGGAGGAGAAGGAGGAGGAGGAGAAGAAGAAGGGGAGGAGGAGGAGAAAGAGGAATAGAAGAAGGATGAAGAAGAAGAAGAAGGAGGAGGAGGAGAAGGAGGAGGAGAAGAAGAAGAAGTAGGAGAAGAAGTAGGAGGAGGAGGAGAAGGAGGAGGACTAGAAGAATGAGGAAGAAAAAGAAGGGGAAGGAGGAGGAATAAGGAGGAGGAGGAAAACGAACAGGTGTAGTAGGAACTCAAATGTGTTGGTTGCGGACGAAATACAAATGGATATAAACTCGGAACAGGAAGCGCGGCAGAGGTTCCAGCACCCGTTCCAGTACCAGTTCCAGAGAATATTGCTGGAAGCTCCTTCATGGTTTCATTGCATGGTGGTGCCATGGTCTTCAGCAGTGACGCGACCAACCTCGGGACACACGAAGAAGAGTCTCACGAAGAAGAAGAGGCATTTGTCTCCGGAAGCCTTCTGGGTTCGTCTTCTGCTTCGTTGTAAAAAGAAAAATGGGTCTCCAAAGTCATGGCCTCTGGCGAAACAGGCCACG
>NC_134779.1:22610430-22620430 GCF_046742065.1 Oratosquilla oratoria | reverse complement strand
ACTTTCGTATATTACATCAAGTTCAAAAAGACTTTTTCACTGGATGTAATATACGAAAGCGCTCTGCTTTGTTAGTTTCTTTTTCCAAATGGTCTACTTTGCATATATATATATATATATATATATATATACAAATTTAGCGATTCTATGATGTTTACGTCGAATGTAAGCCACGCGCACTGTTGTCGATTATTGGTATCAGCGAAGTTAATCAAGTCAAAATATGCTTTCAGGACCGCCAATACGATTTCATTTCCTGAAGCTGGTTTTGACATTGCTGTTGTTAATGTTACTTCAGGTTTGTACAGAAATCAACCCATCAGTTAATCAAACATCCAATCGACCAATCTACCAATCAGGTGATCAACCAATCAACCAGTCAGACCCTCAACTAATCAACTAATCGACAACTCGTCTAATTTGCCAATCAACCAGTTGGCAACTCAGCCAATCAACCAATCAAACAGTTAATCCCCATCAATTATTTAAACAATAAACCCACCAACCAATCAACTTATTGACCATTCAACCCATTAATCAACTTATTAACTAATCAACCAATTAATCCTTCAACCAGTTATTTCTATTTTTAGTGTCCTTCCGTGGCGTAGTCGGTAACTACCTCGTCTCATGATCACAAAGTCTTTGGTTTGATCCCCAAACCACGTCATTGAGTTGAAAGGATCAGTTGAGGTTCCTTTCACACGCATCGACTTTTTGCCGTGCGCCTTCCACGGCACGACGTCGTGCTTTCAAATAACCACGGGTGTCTTGGACGCTTTCGCACGCGGACGTGGTCGTGACGTGTGAAAGCCGTCCATAAACACCCATGGGTATTTTGAGATCACGACGTCGTGCCGTGGACGGCGGAAAGTCGTCCAAGGACTACTCATTGACCGAAGAAAATCTCCTGGACAGGAGTAGATAGAAATATTCTTGCTAACCGCGTAGTTAGGTTATGAAACCAACATATCAGTAACATAATCTAAGATGGAAATCGATGATTAGAGATTTTGTTAAATAGTCATCTATTATCATATAATTACTGTATGTACTTATCTATTTATCTTCCTTTTTTAATTCTATCTAATTCTGTATCTATTTTCATTTATCCATTCATATTTATCTATTTATTTACATATTTATCTATTTATTTTTTAAATATTAATTTATTTATTTTATTTTATCTATTTAGCTGTTTATCAATCTGATGTATTTACTTTATACATTTATTTATTTTTCATTATAGAATGTATATACTGTATATATATATATATATGTATATATATATGTATATATACACACATATATTATATATAAATATATATATATATACAGTATGTATATATATATATATATATATATATGTATGTATACTCATATACATATATATATATATATATATATTTATATATATATATTTTTTTTTATTTTTTTTATTTTTTTACAAAGTGCATCATCAGGCTGAACACACGCATAGACGGCATACTGCCTGATGATGCATAACAGACGCGATGCTGTCCCTCGCTCTGTTCTCATAGAGACGGTTAATTGCATAGATGCGAAAGCTTTTGATGTTTGCTTCGTCACTGATGTCGTTAGCTACTCCTGCCGCTCTCACTGCGCCGCCAGAAGTAGTTTTACATAGAGCAGTATACATTTGTACACAGGGAGACAAAAGACCCCCTCACCGATCCTGCATTTAGATTTCCAAATGTAAATTTTGTTGAAAAATTCGAGATTTATATATATGTAAAACTTGTATGTGTGTACGCGTATGGTATATATGTATATATATATATATATATAATATATATGTGTGTGTATATATATACATATGTATATATATATATGTATATATATATATGTGTGTATATATATATATATGTGTATATATATGTGTATATATATATATGTATCATACAATCCATGACCGTCGCGCAGAGGATTCGAACCACTGCCAATAGACCCAAGAGAGTCCACAGCACCCGATTACGAGTTAGTACACTTTTAGATCGTCTGTGGTCGTGTGGTCAAAGGCGGGTGCTGTGGACTCTCTTGGGTCTATTGGCAGTAGTTCGAATCCTCTGCGCGACGGTCATGGATTGTATGATTGATGTCGCTGTCCATTAGCGAATTATTCACATATATATGTATATATATACATATATATATATATATATATATATATATATATATGTGTGTGTGTGTGTGTGTGTGTGTGTGTGTGTGTGTAATTCACCATGGTCTTGGATCACGTGCTGGACTCGTGATCGACAACTATTACCCTCTCGGAAGAGCTCAGAGCTCATATATGACCCATCTATGGGTAATGATGTGACCTCACACGCACACACATCCCGAACTCCCCGCCCACAGGAGTTGGAGTAGCGACTCGCAGCATAGCGTTTCTGACATTATTTCAGCCCTGGGCGGGATTCGAACCTGGACTGCCGTAGTGGCAGCCGGGAATTCTAGCCACTACGCCACAAGTCGCGCGCGCGCGCGCGTGTGCGTGTGCGTGTGCGTGTGTGTGTGTGTGTGTGTGTGTGTGCGTGTGCGTGTGCGCGTGCGTGCGTGAGTGAACAGATAGTTGGACATTCGCCAGAATATAAAATATAACATTCTGTAGACTTGGGCCGCCACGGAAATTAATAAAATCGCCAAACGACAGCCACGATAAAAAGAAAAGTGTGGTGTGGTCGTTTGATTTTATCACTGGTCTATGAAGAAGGAGAGATTGACAGGAAATGTGTGACTTTGTGTTTATCACAATACCAAATGGTCTTGGCTGTAGACCTGCAGAAGACATGGTTCTAATATATATATATATATATATATACATATATATACGTATATATATATATATATAAAATATATGATATATATATATATTAGATAAAGTACACCGGAAGAGGACGCTCGCTGCTCTTTGGTGACTGTTTGAACCCTGCCACCGGCGAGCTGAATAAAGGACATGATTAATTAGGTTCCACGATACAAAGTCTTCTGTAAGGGGCACCGTCCGGTCTCCTTATAAGGGGAAATTTCTCAACGTTAAAGCTAATCATCAAAAACGGATTAACAAAGACAAAGGACTAAGAAGAATGAATTGTCACAACTAAGACATTAGTAGTATCAAGCAACGACCTTAGAATAACTAGAGACAGTTGAACAAAATAGGAATATTCTGGCGTCTTGGGAGCATCATCTAGGATGAAGTAAATCATAAATAAAGGATTAGAACAACAAAGGAATTTTATAAGTAAAGTAAAGATTTGCCCACCAACTCTCACGTGTTGAGAGTTACATCAAAAAGAAGTACCGTAAAGCCATTCGTCTGGTCTATGTTGTTATAAGCAACGGAAACATGGACGATAAGTTAGCCAATGGAAAAAATGAGATAAAATGAAAAATAAAATCTATGGAAATGCGTGCGCTGGTGACGTAATCGGAAAGGTGCTGGTCTCGTATTCGCTTAATTGTGGGTTCGAGTCCCTCATCTTTCTCCCATTCTAAGCAGTGGTGTTTAATTGTCTCTGCATGATAATGTAAAGGTGACGGCTTTGAAGGCAGCTACTCATCGCCTCCTGCCGTAATCTCCTCACTTTTACTTTCTTCTTTGAAAATGGGGTCTCAAAGAAGACTCTTGTAAATTCAATGGACAGTGAGGACACCAGACAATCATTGGAAGGAATCGACACAAAAGGGGAGGTAAAAATAACCACAACAAAACAAGAAACAACAAAACTCTTCGAGATGTATCATGAGTAGGAATCAAGTAGGAAATATAAAAATAATAGAGAAAGGGGAAAGAAAGGAATGAACAGACAAGTGGAGAACGATAGAAGATGGAAGAGGTGAAGAGGAGAAAGAAAAGTATGAAGGGAGAGAAGAGAGGTGTGGAAAATAAGTGGAGAGCAAAGAGAGGAACAGAGAGAGGAGAACAAGGGAAAGAAGAAAGAAGGAAAGAGAGGATGGAAAAACAAACTATAGAGTAGTAGGACATTGTATACACAGAAAGAGAGAACAAGGAGAGGGAGGAGAGAGGAGAAGGAGAGGGAGAAGAGAGGAGGTGTGAGAGAAAGGGAATAGAGAAAGGGAATAGAGGAGAGCAAAGAGAGGAACAAGAAGTCACCAATGGAGAGAAGACACGAGGAAAGAGAGAGTGAAGAGAGAAGGTAAAGAGTAATAGAACAACGTACAGGGTTGATGCGAACAGTAGAAAGTGTCTTGTTGACAAGTAGAAGATCATAAAACGCCTCCAGACATAAAATGATTTCTACCAAACCGTGAGCGATATCTACCCACAGGAAAAGCTTACCCAAGTCAAATAAGGCAATCCTTGATTATAAATCTTGATACACATGATTACAATCTCTTCTTCTTTCCTTTGAAATAATCACGAAGAAGGAAGAGAACGGTTTCTATCTGGGGAAGTGGAATTCATCAACTTATGAAATCTACACTGTCTTCATTAATTTTCTGAAAAGATATAAGCTGGTTTTTTCCTTCGAGGAAGCGGGTTATATACATAGAAAGCTGTTCCTTTTGTATGTGATCTTGTTACAAGTTTATTGTCTTTTTTTTATTTCATTTCAGACTTATTTCATTTTGTTTTGTTTTCTTGTATTTGATTTCTCGTTGCTCCTGATGATATTCAATGAAAAGGATTCCTCAAGCATGACCAATGTGGAATATTAAGAATTGTACGAAAAAAAATTCTTCTTTTACACAAAGGTTTAGATTAGTTATTGACGTTATATTAAATTTCATCAAGATCCTAATCATGTTCTTGATCAACTTTGTATTATCATTATCGGTTTTATTATTACTCGTATCATTTATTTCTTTAATCATTGCTATTAATATTATGATTACAATCATTGTTATATATCCATTCTTATCTTTATTTATATTTTTTTATTTATCACTCAGTTAATCGGTCTGACAGTCGACCAATCGGTTTATTATTGTATTAATTCATTCATGAATCTATTTTCATTTTAATCATCAGGAAACATTAAAACTGGTCACTCTTTGTCCACACGAGTAATACCAGTGTTGTTACACAATTGACGCAAAATTTATCATAATGTTTCGGACATCAAGTTTTACTTGAGCGAACGTAAAAGAGAATTCCCAGTCTTACGCTATGGTTTACATAAATATATGACTAAGAGTGAACGAACATTACCCGTGCAACAGAGCGTAAAGTGAATCTTGAATGATACATTTAGAAAAATATATATTTTTCTCAAATTGAAACCGGTTTATGGTATTGGGAGTAATATAGAAACTAATTGCCCATTTTGGACCTAGATAAAAGTCCTCCTATTTATGTTGTGTTTGTACCTTGCTGCATTGCTTCTGACCCAGGGAATGGGCGGGAGCCAGGGATGACCATTCATCCATGAGGAGCTGACGGTGATATTCTTAAAAAAAAAAAAAAAAAAAAAAATCCTTATATAAATATTATATAAGTCCTTGGAAAAAAAAAGATTTATACAAGGAAAGATTTTTTAAGAATACCACTGTAAGAATCCTACTGTGGTATTCTTAAAAAAATCTTTCCTTATATAAATCTTTCCCTTCCAAGGATTTATACAAGATTTATATAAGGATTTTTTTAATACCACCGTAAGATGAAAGCTGAATGGGTGAGAGTAGGTGCCTGCCTTTGACTTGGCTACCCTCTTATAAGGGGGGAAAAAGACCCTTGGTACATAAATATGGATATTTTGTTTCTATGTACTGTCATTGGTGAAGAGTCTGTGAATATATCATGAGAAGAGGCCTTGCACAATGGACATGTCATTTATCATACTTGAGCACATTTGTCGATATGTCATTAATAACCTTACCAACGTCCGATTAACCGACCTCTGTTTAGTTCCGATTAACCGACCCCTGTTTAGCGAAAATTCTAATTCGCGTACTGACGGAAGGGGAAAGGTAAGGGAGGGGAAGGTAGGAAGGGGAAGAGAAGCCGTTATTTGTGTGTGAGACTGTACATTACACTTGACAACACAACAACACAATGGCCAACTCAGCAACTATTTTTTTCTCTTTCTTTTTGCGATGTCAGCATCACGCAATCAGCATGACATAGAATCCGGAGTCAGCATGAATGTAGGGGACAGTTGGACACAATGCACCAATTAGGGTTTATGCAATCGAAATGGGGTCGTCATTAATACGAATGGAATCACTTGGTGGGGAATGACAGTAACAGTTTCCCCTGTTAGGGAGATAGAGGCGAGAAGGGAGGGGGGGCTAGTTAGGAAGGGTGAGAAAGGGGGTAAAGGGGGAGGATATGATGAGGGTAGGTGAATAGGATTGAGAAAAGGATCGATGGGGGAGGATTTGCTCGCCTTTCTATTCCTTTTTACTAGGAATCTCTTTCTAGAAATGTTTAGAAGGATGACAGCGGCGATATGTCATTAATGACATAATTTAACCTCACGTCCGATTAACCGACCTCTGCTTAGCTCCGATTAACCGACCTCTGTTTAGCTAAAATTCTAATTCGTGTAATGACGGAAGGGAAAGGTAGATGAGGGGAAGGTAGGAAGGGGGAAGGTAAGCCTTTATTTGTGTGCGAGACTGTACATTACACTTGACAACACAAGTGTAATGTTTACAAGGATGACAGCATTCCATCAGCCCTCTACCCAGGTTCCCTACAAAGATAACAGGAAATAGAGAGAGAGAGGGGAATGGAGGAAGGTGGAGGGGAGGAGAGGGGAAAAGAGAGAAGGACGGAGGAAAGGGGAGTAAAGACGGGAAATAGAGAAGGGGTGGAAGAGCGGACGGGAAGAGGGGGTGGGAGAAAACGAACAAAAAGAGTGAGAAAGGAAGCAGAGATTCTAAGAGAAAAGAGGGGGAAAGAGAGGAGAGGGAGAAAGAGAAGAGAAGAAAAAAGAGAAGAGAGGGAGAAAGAGAAGAGAGGAAAAGAGAGAGGAGAGGGAGAAAGAGAAGATAGGGAGAAAGAGAAGTGAGGGAAGAGAAGAGAGGGAGAAAGAGAAGAGAGGGGCAAAGAGAAGAGAGGGAGAAAGAGAGGAGATGGAGAAAGAGAAGAGAGGGAGAAAGAGAAGAGAGGGAGAAAGAGAAGGGAGGGGGAAAATAGAAGAGAGGGAGAAAGAGAAGAGAGGGAAAAAGAGAAGAGAGGGAGAAAAGAGAGGAGAGAGAGAAAGAGAAGAGAGGGAAAAAGAGAAGAGAGGGAGAAAAGAGAGGAGAGGGAGAATGAGAAGAAAGGGAGAAGAGAAGCGAGGGAGGAAGAAAGAAAGGGAGAAAGAGAAGAGAGAGAGAAAGAGAAGAGAGGGAGAAAGAGAAGAGAGGGAGAAAGAGAAGAGAGGGAGAAAGAGAAGAGAGGGAGAAAGAGAAGAGAGGGAGAAAGAGAAGGGAGGGAGAAAGAGAAGAGAGGGAGAAAGAGAAGAGAGGGAAAAAGAGGAGAGGGAGAAAGAGAAGAGAGGGAGAGAGAGAAGAGAGGGAGAGAGAGATGAGAGGAAGAGTGAGATGAGAGGGAGAGAGAGAAGAGAGGGAGAGAGAGAAGAGAGGGAGAGAGAGAAAAGAGGGAGAGAGAGAAAAGAGGGAGAGAGAGAAAAGAGGGAGAGAGAGAGAAGAAAGACAAGAGAGAGAGAAGAAAGACAAGAGAGAGAGAGAAGAAAGGAAAGAGAGAAAGAGAAGAGAGGGAGAAAGAGAAGAGGGGGAAAAAGAGAAGAGAGGAAGAAAGAGATGAGAGGGAGAAAGAGAAGAGAGGGAGAAAGAGAAGAGAGGGAGAAAAAGAAAAGAGGGAGAAAGAGAAGAGAGGGAGAAAGAGAAGAGAGGAAGAAAGAGAACAGAGGGAGAAAGAGAGCAGAGGGAGAAAGAGAACAGAGTGAGAAAGAGAACAGAGGGAAAAAGAGAAGAGAGGGAAAAAGAGAGTTAAAAGAGAAGAAAGGGAAAAGAGAGGGAAAAGAGAAGAGAAGGGAAAAAGATAAGAGAGAAAAAGAGAAGAGAGGAAAAAAGAGAAGAGAGAAAAGGGAACAGAGGGAAAAAAGAGAGAGCATAGAAGAGAGGGAAAAAGCGAAGAGAGGGACAAGAGAAGAGAGGAAAAAAGAGAAGAGAGGGGAAAAGAGAAGAGAGGGAAAAAGATAGGAGAGGGAATGGTGGGGGAAACGGATAAAAAAAGGGGAGTAAAAAGAGAGACAGAGGGAATAAGGAACAGGAAAGAGGAGGAAAGAGAGTTTGGAAAGAGAAAGGAAAGAATAATAAGAAAATTAAGGGAGAAAGTGGTAACATATAAGAAAAAAGGAGAAGATGGAATGAAAGAGAGCGAGGGAAGAGAGAAAAAGAGAAGAGGGAGATGAAATGAAAGAAGAGGACGAGGGAGGAAAGGAGGAGAGATAAAGAGAGGAGGGAGATGACATGAAAGAGGAGGACGAGAGAGAAAAGAAAGAGAGAAAAGGAGAAAGGAGGGAGACGAGGGAGGAAAGGAAGAGAGATAAAGAGAAGAGTGAAATTAAAGGAAAGAGGAGAACAAGGGAGGAAAGGAGAAGAGAAAAAGAGAAGAGGGAGTTGAAATGAAAGAAGAGGACAAGGGAGGAAAGGAGGAGAGAAAAGAAGGGAGGAATGTAAGAAGGAAGAGGTGAAGCAGGACAAAGGTGGGGGAGAGAGGGGAAGAAGAAGATGGAGAGGAGAAAGAGGAGAGGGAGGTTGACAGACGTGGGAGTTGATTGTGATCATTGAAATGAATCAATGATTAATTGTGAAGAATAGAAAATGAGGAAAGATGATGATGGAGAGGAGGAAGAGGAGAGGGAGGTTGACAGACGTGGGAGTTGATTGTGATCAATGAAATGAATCAATGATTAATTGGGAAGAAAAGAAAATGAGGAGAAATGATGAAAGTGACACAAAAGAAGATGAATGGGAATAGAAGAAGTTGAAGGATGGAATGGAAGAAGTTGATTATTTTCTTTTCTTTTTTCTTTTCCAATGGAAGGGAAGCCAAAGGAAGAACATATTCGCTTGCTTGATGACGTGGATGAATATTATTTGAATAAGGAATCGAATACATAGCTAGATACATAATTGATGAGATTAATAATTCAACAAGTAAAAAAATTAATAGATAATTAACAATGAGGAAATAAATAAATGAATAGATAAAAGATGATTTGCAATAATGAATAAATAAATGATCAAACCCATAACTAAATTAATTGATAAATTACTAAGCAAATATATAAATGGAAGTGAATAGATGAATGATGAAATGAAACGGATGAATAAAGGATGAATTTTTTTTCAAAGTAATAAAAAAATAAGTTAATAAATTAATAGAATAAGTCAATAGATTGATGGGAGTATGTATGAATATATGGGTAAAAGAGTGAGAAAGTAGATTATAGAAAATAAATAGATGAATTGACAAAGTGTGGCAGATTCACGTATTGGCTCAAATGAAATCTAGGACCCAGAACTCTAGTATTCTATTACTCCAGCTGTGACAAAAATTATTAAATTTATAGATTACTTGTGGAGCAGGGGCATTTCGTACCTTTGATTTCAAATAGATTTATCCCCCAATACTTTTTTTACGCTTTTTTTTCGAAATTTATGCTACGATTTTTTTTTATTGTGACTAATACAATCAAGGTTCCTGAAAGCTCTTGTGGCGGGTGTTTGTGTGTTTGTGTGTGTGTGTGTGTGTGTGTGTGTGTGTGTGTGTGTGCGTGTGCGTGTGCGTGTGTGTGTGTGTCTGTGTGCGCGTGCGTGTGTCTGCATCTGTGTGTCTGTGTGTCTGTCTGTCTCGGCTTGCCTGCCTGCCTGCCTGCCTTTCTGTCTGTCTGTCTGTCTGCCTGTCTGTCTGTCTGTCTGCCTGTATATCTGTTGTGTTTGTATGTCTGTATGTCTGTGTGGTGTGTGCGTGCGTGTGTGTCTGCATCTGTCTGTCTGTGTGTCTGTGTGTCTGTCTCGGCTTCCCTGCTTGCCTTTCTGCCTTTCTGTCTTTCTG